>NW_027196076.1:0-110835 GCF_038502225.1 Cherax quadricarinatus | reverse complement strand
AAGTAGAGTTCAAAGTCCTGGAAGTCACTCCTTCCCAAGCCTTACCTATAAGGCTTATGCAATGGAGGATAGCGAAGTGATTCCTCCAGAACTCTCTTAGGGTCAACTGAGTGTCCGAGGTCACTTCAAAGCACTTTTGAAACACTGCTTTTGTGTAGAGCTTTTTGAAGTTAGAAATGACCTGCTGGTCCATGGGCTGGAGGAGAGGAGTGGTGTTAGGAGGCAAGAACTTCACTGTGATGAAACTGAAGTCCTAAACACTTGGTCTTGCAAGTCTGGAGGATGTGCAGGAGTATTGTCCAGTACCAGGAGACACTTGAGTGGCAACTACTTTTCCAGGAGGTATTTTTTCACACTTGGGCCAAACATCATTAACCCACTCTTTGAAAATTTGCCTTGTGACCCATGCCTTATGATTAGCTTTCCACATCACACACAATCTATTCTTCATGATATTGTTTTTCTTGAACACTCTGGGATTTTTTGAGTGATACACGAGTAAAGGATTCACTTGGAAATCTCCACTAGCATTATCACACAACAAGAGAGTAAGCCTGTCTTTCATAGGCTTGTGTCCTGGCAGTGCCTTTTCCTCCTGAGTAATGTAGGTCCTGTTTGGCATTTTCTTCCAAAACAGGCCTGTTTCGTCACAACTGAACACTTTTGGGGTTCGAATCCTTCAGCCTTTACATAGTCCTGGAATTCATGAACATAGTTTTCAGCTGCACATTTGTCAGAAATTGCTGACCTAGAAAATGTACAGAGAACCTTCATGGCGCGCATAACGGAGATAAAACACCTCAATTACTGGGAGCGCTTGAGATTCCTAAACCTGTATGTATTCCCTGGAATGCAGGCGGGAGAGATACATGATTATATACACCTGGAAAATCCTAGAGGGACTAGTACCGAACTTGCACACGAAAATCACTACGAAAGCAAAAGACTTGGCAGATGATGCAACATCCCCCCAATGAAAAGCAGGGGTGTCACTAGCACGTTAAGAGACCATACAATAAGTGTCAGGGGCCCGAGACTGTTCAACTGCCTCCCAGCATACATAAGGGGGATTACCAACAGACCCCTGGCAGTCTTCAAGCTGGCACTGGACAAGCACCTAAAGTCGGTTCCTGACCAGCCGGGCTGTGGCTCGTACGTTGGTTTGCGTGCAGCCAGCAGTAACAGCCTGGTTGATCAGGCTCTGATCCACCAGGAGGCCTGGTCACAGACTGGGCCGCTGGGGCGTTGACCCCCGGAACTCTCTCCAGGTAAACTCCAGGTAAACTTGCAGCCTCACCATGCCTTACAACACTGTGTATGCCACTATGCTTCTTAAATCTATCAAACCATCCTTTGCTGACCCTAAATTCACAAACTGCAGCACTTGTTCCAGGCATTTTCTTTGCAAGATCCTCATGCAACTGCTTTGCCTTCTCACAAATGATCAACTCCACAACACTGTCTCCCACTAATTCTTTTTCCTTAACCCACAATAATAATAACTTTTCCATCTCTTCCATTATTGGTTGCCTTTGTTTAGTTAGAAAAGTTACTCCTTTTGCAACATTAGCATCTTTGATTTGTTCTTTCTTTGCCAGGTTGGATGTAATTGTTGATTTATTCTGCCTGTACATCCTGGCAAGTTCCATCACCTTCATACCACTCTCAAACTTTTCTATCACTTCACACTTAAATTCCATGGTGTTTCTCACTTTCTTTACCACAGGAACTTTACTAGGAACTTTCTTTGGAGCCATCTTTACTTATTTCACAGTTGCACTTCAAGAAAAACCACTACTAAAAAAATGGTAAACAAGCAAAAAGTTTGGATGTATGAGCAGAAGCTTCCTCAGCCACCGAGAGACAAAGCCAAACTGAAGTGCAAGCTGCCCCAGCCGGCGGATGGACGCATCCAAAACAGCTGATAACCGAGTGAACGGCTGATAACCGGGCGCCAAAAGACCTGCCGATAACCGAGTTGGCTGATAACCGGGGGTCCACTGTATGTCGCTAAGTGAAGAGAAGCTGTATTAAAATATACAGTATACTACTGTATAAACATTAAAAAATATACCATAAATGTTATAAATGGTGTAAAGGTGACATTAAGAACCTATATGGAAAACAGGGCTATGTTCATTAGATCCTCCACCAAAAAAAGGGCCAAACCAATTTTCAATAGGTCTTGAAATTTTAAAAACAAAAAATGATAATAATGAATTTTATGTGGATGCAGTGGTGTGTTATGTTTAATAAACTGCAGCTTCAATGGTTACATAAATATTACTTGTTACCAGTGGTGGGCACAGCTAACACTAAGCCGCTAAACGGCCAAAAAAATTAGCGGAAGCTAACACTGAACGCTAACTTTTTCACATGAATTCAGATTTGGCTTAGTTTTTTGGTCTTTTACTTTTAAACAACATACCCATCAGTGTCAAGTACTGAGAAGGGTAAATAATTTTAATGTCCGGTGTAATGGGGAACCCATCACTTCAGTTTCCTCAGTAGATCTGGGAATCCCCTTTGACCTATGAATGTCAGGAGAATTGATAGGGAACAGCATAGTAAAGAAAGCAAATGCCAGACTAAAGTTCCTCTACAGACAAGCACAGTGTCTGCCTACTGAGGCACAGTATCTACTTACTGAGGCACAGTGTCTACCTACTGGGCACAGTATCTACCTACTGAGGCACAGTATCTACCTATTGAGGCACAGTATCTATTTACTGAGGCATAGTGTCTACCTACTGAGGCACAGTGTCTGCCTACTGAGGCTTGCAGCATAATTTAAATGAGGCCTAACCAAGGATATATAGAGTTGAAGAACAACCTGAGGACTTCTATTATTTATACTTCTAGATATGAAGCCAAGGATTCTGTTAGTTTTATTCCGAACACTAATGCACTGTTGTCTTGGTTTTAGATTACTGCTAACCAGAACTCCTAAATCTTTTTTGCAATCAGTAGTATTAAGATCTACATTATTTAGTTTATATGTGGCATGGTTATTTTCCTGTCCAACATTTAGAACTTTGCATTTGTCTATATTAAACTGCATCTGCCACTTCTCCGACCATTGCATCAGTCTATTCAAATCATCCTGAAGTGCTCTAGTGTCCTCATTAGAATGAATTGGACGGCCTATTTTGGTGTCATCTGCAAATTTGCTTATGTCGCTATTTAATCCCTCATCTATGTCGTTTATGTGAATTGTGAACAACAACGGGCCCAACACTGGCCCCTGTAGAACACTGCTTGTGATGTGCCCCCATTCTGATTTCTCCCCATTTATGCAAACTCTCTGCTGCCTATTTGTCAACCATGCCTCCACCCAGGAAAAAATTTCTCCTCCTATTCTGGGCGCCTTAAGTTTCCTCTATAGCCTCTGATGTGGAACTCTATCGAAAGACTTACTGAAGTCCATATACACAATATCATATTCATTACCATGATCTACCTCCTCAAACACCTTAATGAAAAAAATTAGTAAATTCGTAAGACAGGAATGCCCCTTTGTAAAACCGTGTTGAGATTCATTAATCAGTTTATGCCTATCAAGATGGCTATGAATTGCTTCAGCAATTATTGATTCCATAATGTTCCCACTATGGAGGTAAGGCTTATTGGTCTATAGTTCAAAGCTAAGGATATGTCACCTGCCTTGTAAATAGGTATTACATTTGCCATTTTCCACTTATCAGGCACTATGCCAGTTTGTAGTGATATGTTGAAAAGATTAGCCAAAGGTATGCTAAATTCCTCTTTACATTCTCCCCCTTTTTTTTTTTTACACAGGGTTTGACAAGGTTAAGGATCCCTAGCTTTATTGACAAGCTATTTACAGGTTAAGGATTCCTAACTTTATTGGCAAGCTAAGAGCTGTTACCTACATCAGCTCATTTGAAAGCATTTTTATTGTTATGAGACATACAAGTAGGGAACAGGATGAAATTGGAGCCATCTGTGGGCCAGCATTTTCATTTGATCAACTGACTTTATCTCGTTGACATCATTATGCTGTACGAATGTGTTCCATACTCGAGTCATCCTGGGTATATATGATCTCAGATGGAGTGATGTTCTGGAGAAGGGTACAGCCAGAGTGAAGTTGCTGCTTTCTGCCTGTCTTGTGGTATAAAAGCTTGTTTCACGCTTGTTACAAAAAACGCGATTCTAAAAGCTTAGAGATCTCCAGTGAATACTAGAAAGGACTGCCCTTCTAGCATCCAGCCTGTTACTGGGTTTTCGTAACAATTAGTCAGTATCCTTGTCCAATTATCCATTAGAATTCAGTATTATTCAATAGTGCTTCAGGATTACAACTGGTAGGCTACTAACTAGAGAAATTAAAATTTAATAAATTTATTAATTTAGTTGTCTAGGCGTATATCAAATTAAATTAAATTAAATTAATCACAATAATCAAAATAATATTAATCACTTCTCTCATGTACAGCAGTATTGTGCTGAAAGCACATATCACATTTATAAGTCTTAAGTACCGTCTTGTACATTAACAAGAAATATTACAAATATGTACAAGTAAGTTTGTGTGTATGTGTGTAAGTGCTCTAAGTAGTTCGCTATGTCTCACGACTCGACTAAACTTAAACAAGTGACTGACAAAGTTCTCAAATAAACTAACTTCTTGGCCAACTGGCAGTCAGAACAGACTGCTTGAACAATAGAAAGAATGCTAAGCCCACTAGCAATATAACAAGCAACTGTGACACAATCAGGAACAAGGAGATAATATAACGACACTAAGTAGGGACCTGGAGGTTACCTGGAGGTTATTCCGGGGATCAACGCCCCCACGGCCCGGTCCATGACCAGGCCTCCTGATGGATCAGGGCCTGATCAACTAGGCTGTTACTGCTGGCCGCATGCAGTCCAACGTACGAGCCACAGCCCGGCTGATCCAGCACTAACTTTAGGTATCTGTCCAGCTCTCTCTTAAAGGCAGCCAGGGGCTTATTGGCAATTCCCCTAATGCTTGATGGGAGGCTGTTGAACAGTTTTGGGCCCCGGACACTTATGGTGTTTTCCCTTAGTGTACCAATGGTGCCCCTACTTTTATTGGGGGCATTTTGCATCGCCTGCCCAGTCTTTTACTTTTGTAGGGAGTGATTTCTGTGTGCAGATTTGGGACCATTCCTTCCAAGATTTTCCAAGTGTAGATTATGATACATCTCTCCCTCCTGCGTTCCAACGAGTACAAGTCAAGTGCTTCCAAGCGTTCCCAGTAGTTAAGGTACTTGACAGAACTTATACGTGCAGTAAAGGATCTCTGTACACTCTCTAGATCTGCGATTTCACCTGCTTTGAATGGAGATGTTAATGTACAGCAGTATTCCAGTCTAGAGAGAAGTAATTTGAAAAGGATCATCATTGGCTTGGCATCTCTCGTTTTGAAAGTTCTCATTATCCATTATCCATCCTATCATTTTCTTTGCACGTGCGATCGTGGCACTGTTGTGATCCTTGAAAGTGAGATCCTCAGACATTACTACTCCCAGGTCCCTTACATTATTTTTCCACTCTATTGTATGGCCGGAGTCAGTAGCATACTCTGTTCTAGTTATTATCTCCTCCAGTTTTCCATAACGGAGTAGTTGGAATTTGTCCTCATTGAACATCATTTTGTTTACCGTTGCCCACTGGAAAACTTTGTTTATATCTTCTTGAAGGTTAACCGCGTCCTCAGCAGATGACAGCCTCATGCAGATCCTAGTATCATCCGCAAAGGATGATATGGTGCTGTGGTGTATATCTCTGTTTATGTCTGATATGAGGATAAGGAATAAGATGGGGGCGAGTACTGTGCCTTGTGGAACAGAGCTCTTCACTATGGCAGCCTCCGATTTGACTCTGTTGACCACTACTCTTTTTGTTCGATTTGTTAGGAAGTTGAAGATCCATCTCCCCACTTTCCGAGTTATTCCTTTAGCACGTATTTTATGGGCTATTACGCCATGATCGCATTTGTCAAATGCTTTTGCAAAGTCTGTGTATATTACATCTGCTTTCTGATTTTCTTCCAGTGCATCCAAGGCCATGTCATAGTGATCCAGTAGTTGTGAGAGGCAGGAGCGACCTGCCCTGAACCCATGTTGCCCTGGATTGTGCAGATTTTGGGAATCCAGGTGATTTGCAATCCTGCTTCTTAGCACTCTTTCAAAGATTTTTATGATGTGGGACGTCAGAGCTATTGGTCTATAGTTCTTAGCTAATGCTTTGCTGCCACCTTTATGGAGTGGGGCTATATCCGTTGTTTTAAGTGACTGTGGAATTTCACCCATGTCCAAGCTCCTCCTCCATAGTGTACTTAGGGCATGCGAGAGGGGTTTCTTGCAGATCCTCCACAAAAGTCACAAAACTCCCATACTACTGAATCTAAGTTCAGCATAAGAAAATCACCAACTGTGACAGTACACAGATACCAGTACAAATTAGGTCAGAAGCTACAGCTCAGGACCTGAGTTCTGTCCATAGTGGCCTGTACCTCTCGTTCCTTTATGACTTGCCTAGATAGCTGTGTGAGGGTGATTTTCATCCATGAAGGTTTGCACTTCAAGCCACTTTGCACAGATTTCCTTTATCTTTGTAGTAGGCAACTTCTTCAATTTCTCTCTCCCCTCCTCTGAACCAGTTTCCCCAGGTCTGGCCTCTTGCTCTTGAAGTTGATCTATCAGCTCATCAGTGGTTAGTTCTTCATTGTCCTCCTCCACCAACTTAACTGGCACAGGATTCTCAGGGTTAGCCTCAAACCCTTCAAAATCCCTTTTGTCTACACATTCTGGCCACAGTTTCTTCCAAGCAGAGTTCAAGGTCCTCTTAGTCACTTCCTCCCAAGATGTTGAGGATATTAAAGTGATCTCTCCAAAACTCTCTTAGAGTCAGTTGAGTTTCTGAGGTCATTACAAAGCACCTTTCAAACAGAGCTTTTGTGTACAGTTTCTTGAAGTTGGAAATAACCTGCTGGTCCATGGACGCTCTGCCACGTCTGTAGGATGACCAGGGGCATTGTCTAACACCAGGAGGCACTTAAGTTCTAATTTCTTTTCAGTTAGGTAATTTTTCACATTGGGGGCAAATGCATGGTGTAACCAGTCCCTAGTGACCCATGCCTTACTGTTTGCCCTCCAGCACACACAAATATCTGGGAGTTTCAGAGTGATACACTAATAAAGGCTGGTAGCATTGGCACACATAACAGTTAATGTAGGTCCTGCTTGGCATTTTCTTCCAGAACAGGCCTTAGCAGTCCTTCAGTTTCTATGTACTAATTCCTGCACATATTTTTCAGCCGCTTTGTGGTCCGAACTGGCAGCACTCAGAGTGTCTATGCGACACACAACCTCAGTACAACATCGAAAATCACAAAGTCTATACAATGTTCTGTGAACAGAGTCTCCAGAACTAACAAGAATAATGAGACAAGAGACGATCTTCCAACAAGGGCCAAGGGCCAATAAAGGAGATTTAGGCTCGTCTTGTATAGAATACATCCAACCACCAAGCGAGTCTAGACCAGACTGAATACTTCAGGCTAGGTGAGAACACCCCCCCCCCTCAATCACGTGATAGCTCCGTGGACAGCTGCTGCTCAGCAACAACGAGAAGCCGGCAGAGTAACGAGCAAAGAGTGATAATTACAGTAGTTAGACAATCAAGACTTGAACTGAGCACATAATAATATGTTACATCCTACCTAACAAAATTTAACTAAGTCAAATAATAATATAAAGCAATATATTCACAATTTAGCTATTATCGCAAATATAAGCAGTATAAAATTATATGAAAAAGTAATATACATGTAATATATATACATAATATACATTGCAACCCATTCAGGGGTTGCAACAATGCTGTCCTCGAAGTGGATCCAAGTGTGGTACTTTGACAATATTGGCCTTGTATATAACAGTAAGGCCACCCACATCCCTCCTATGTTGAAGGCTCTGCTGAAATGACAGATCTATCCAGGATGGGTCCAGGCGAGAGATGAGACGTCTTGCTCTGTTCTCTACTCTGTCAAGCAGTCGCAGGTGAGAGGGGGGCCAGGCAAACCAAGAAAGTGGAGCATACTCAAGGTGTGAGCGTACTTGTGCCTCGTACAGAATCTTGCAACACCTACTGTCAAGTAGATGCGAGATACGGCGAAGTGCTGTAAGCTTCCTTGCTGCCTTGTTTGCAAGATTTACAACATGATTCTTCATGGTTAGTTTGAAGTCAAATTTCACCCCAAGGATATCAACTTCTTCTCCAGGTGCCAACACCCTCCAATTCATCCTTACTACTGCACCAGCATTACCATCATGGTGCCTAGAGATGATCATCATTTGCGTTTTCTCAGGTGCAAATGTTACTTGCCATCTATTTCCCCAAACTGATATAGCTCTCAGCTGGTGATTGATGTAGCTTAGAGCAGCTGGCATTTCTTCTCTTGGATAAGTGAATGTCAGTGTAC
This sequence comes from Cherax quadricarinatus, assembly GCF_038502225.1. NCBI lineage: Eukaryota > Metazoa > Arthropoda > Malacostraca > Decapoda > Parastacidae > Cherax > Cherax quadricarinatus. The sequence goes on along the minus strand of NW_027196076.1, from coordinate 102,356 downwards.
AGTCGTCTGCATATGCATGTGATTCTGGGATGAGATGAAGAAGGTCGTTGAAGTAGACATTCCATAACAATGGTCCCAGCACGCTCCCTTGTGGAACACTTGCCCCAATAGGATGTCTTGCTGATACCGCTCCATTGAGAACTACACTTAGAGATCTACCATGAAGGTAATCACTGAGGAGACATAGTGTAGAGCCTGCAATTCCCAGTGCTTGAAGTTTTGCTAAGAGGCCCTGGTGCCACACCCGGTCGAAAGCGCCAGCAATATCTAGTGCTACCACACAGCTGACTTTGGATTCATCCAGTGACTGGTGCCACTTAGTGGAGAGGTTTAACAACAGATCAGCAGCAGAGTAAACTTTCCTGAAGCCATATTGACGATCACAAAGTAGTGAGTGATAGTCAAAAAACTCTGTCATTTGTCTTGAGATTATTGTCTCAAGGATCTTACCAGTGATTGACAGGAGTGACACTGATCTGTAGTTGCTGATTTCTGCTCTGCTTTTCTTTTTGTGAACAGGGACTACATTTGCCTCTTTCCATAGAGAGGGCCATTTACACTACTAGGCAGTGCTGAAAGATGCGAGTTAGAGGTGCTGCTAGCTGGTCTGCACATCTTCTCAGCAATCTTGGGCTCAACTTGTCTGGGCCCACAGCCTTTTCTTGGTCAAGCGATTTAAGAAGGAAATGCACCTCCTCCTGCCTTATTGTCACCACTGACAGTTTTGACACAGTTCTTGCAGCTCGCCAAGGAGGGTCCCTTGCTGGATCAGGAACTTGCATTTTGGTAGCAAAGTGTTCAGCAAAGAGGTCTGCCTTTTCTTGACTACTAGTAGAGGTGGTCCCATCCTGTCGATTGAGAGGTGGAATGAGTTCATCAGGCAGATAACCTTGTCTGTCCTTGACCAGGGACCACCAGGTTTTGGAGCCTACCCTACCTGATGCTAGCTTTCTTTTAGTGTTCACCTCCCATTTAGCAATGGCCCACTTTTGAACGTCACCCATATGCCTACAGGCTTGTCTGTGCAGGTTCCTGTTATAGGTGGTAGGATGCCTCTTATACCTTCGCCATGCTTTGTACTTAGCAGTAGCAGCCTCTCTACAACGAAAGCCAAACCAAGGCTGATCTGTAGGCTTCGTCACATATTGCCGGTGAGGAATGTGTTCTTGTTGTAGATTAAGGATGTGTCCAGTGAAAGCTTTCACTTGGTTGTCAACATCCCCTTGGAGAAGAGCATTCCAATCGGTGGTGGCAAGCTCAGAGCGAAGGGCTGGCCAATTACCTCTTTCCCATAGCCAGGTTGTGCGTGTGGATTCCTCACCTCGTTCTGTTGGGATCTTAAGTGTCGTAAAAACAGCTTTGTGGTCAGACGATCCAACATAGCTGAGGGGTTGACAAGTGACTATGCCTTCTGCCAGATCACTCACAACACCCTTGCAAACAGTTCATCAGGGCCTGGGGATTTGTTAGGTTTTAATTTCTGTACTTGTCTGAGGACCATGTCACTAGTTACTGCAATTGTGCATAGTTTATTATCATCCTGTTCTACATAATCTATTATTTCAGGAACTTTGCTAGTATTTTCCTGAGTAAAAACTAAGAGGAAGTAGGTATTGAAAATTTCACACATATCCTTATCACTGTCAGTGATCTGACCAAAGTTACTCTTAAGTGGGCCTATCTTGTCACTAATCTAACTTCTGTATACCTGAAAGAACCCTTTTGGGTTAGTCTTCGAATCCCTTGCAACCTTAGCCTCATAATCCCTTTTTGCTTTTCTTATTCCTTTTTTTGTTTCTCATTCCTTTTTTTGTTTCTCTCTTTAATTGAGTATATTGATTTCTTAACTGCCCATCCCCTCTTTTGATATGCCTATATATGCCCCTCTTTTAAGTAAGTAAGTAAGTTTATTCAGGTATACACAAATACAGTTACATAGAATTATCATACATAGCAGCATATGTGTAGAGAACCTAGGATAACCCAAAAAAGTCAGACAGAGAGACTTATTTCCATTGGGGTCCTTTTACCTTTTTTTTTTTTTTCTTCCAACAAGTCGTTATAATATTTAGGTTATAAATATTTTCTTATTATTCTATAATGAAGATAACATCTTATTATCATACGAAAAAGACTATCTACTACACGAGGGTCATTAAGACTATCTACAATACGAGGGTCATTACTAGGAATAAGGTAAAATTTACACGTATGTTAGCTAAAAAATAGAAAATCATTCCCATCCCTTTCTGTAGCTACATTCATCAGACACCTTTTGGCACTCTTCTTGAACTGGTTCATGCTATGACTGGCTTTGACATGTGCAGGCAGTCTGTTCCATTCCTTCATTGCTGTAGAATAAAAGGTGTTTGAAGCCTGGCCAATGACTGTGGGTACTACAAAGTTGTGCTCTCTTCCCCTAGTACTATGATTGCTTTGGCTCCCAACCTTGACAAAATTGACAGCAAGATATTCTGGACACTGTTTGTGAGCAATTTTATAAACATGATTTAGCTTCAGTTGTTTTACTCTGTCTTCAACATTCAGCATATCCAACTGCTGTAATTCATTCTGGCCTACATGCTCTCTTGGTCCCAGCCCCAGGATGAATCTTACGATTTTGTTCTGGGTGATTTGCAGTCTATCTTTCAGTTTTTTTGTCAAGGCAGAGTACCATGAAGAGCAAGCGTAATCCATATGGCATTGTATAAGGGCTAGACATAGGGTCCTGCGAGCCTCAGTAGGTAGACACTGTGCTTGTCTATACAGGAACTTCAGTCTGGCATTTGCTTTCTTTACTACACTGTTCCCTATCAACTCTCCTGACATGCATGGGTCAAAGGGGATTCCTAGATATTTTACTGATGAAACCAAAGTGATGGGCTTCCCATTACACTGGACATTAAAATTATTTACCCTTCTCAGTTTATGTTTCGTGCCAAAGAGAATGGCTTCAGTTTTCCCGAGGTGTAATGATAGTTTGTTGTCTACTAACCATTTGCTGCAGGACTCCAGTTCCAGTGTTAAAACATTAGCTATATCTTGTGGGTCTTTACCTGACACTAACAGAGCACTGTCATCTGCATACAGTAGGAGTTTGCACTTGACACTGATAGGCATGTCATTGACATAACATAAGAATAATAAGGGACCCAGAATACTACCTTGGGGAACTCCACATGCTATCAGCAGGGGTTCTGATTCTGTTTTGTTGATTTTGACAATTTGTCTCCTGTTGCTAAGGTAGGACTTAAACCAGTCTACAGAACCTATACCGATAGCTTGAAGTTTCTTACATAATATATTGTGGTTGACAGTATCGAAGGCCTTTTGCAGGTCTAAGGTTACCATACCTATAAGGTTCCCCTTTGACATTTCAGTTCTCAGGTAATCCATCAGATTAATTAGGGAGGTGTCGGTTGAGTAAGATCTTCTAAAGCCCGATTGATAGCTATGGAGAATGTTGTTGTCATTAAGGTACTTAACTACTTGAGAGTACACCGCCCTCTCTAGAATTTTGGATATTATACTGAGTATACTAACAGTCCTATAGTTGCCTACATCAGACCTACTATTTTTCTTGAAGATAGGAGTAACTCTGGCCTCCTTGAACCCATCCGGTATGGTATTAGTGGTGATTGATAGATTTATTATGTGAGCAATAGGGATTGACAGTTTAGAAGCACCATCTTTTAGGAACTTAGACGGGATGTTATCCGGGCCAGTGCTCTTAGTTGGGTTTAACCTACTTAGTTCTTTTTGAATAAAGTCATGAGATACACTTACTAGTTGACAACCGTTTGGGGTTACCCCTTTATTGGTATAGTATGTTTGAAACTTATCAGAGTCTGTGTTAAAGGTATTTGATGCAGCTGGTAGTTTACTTACTAGTGTTGATGCAACAGATGTGTAGAAGGAATTAAAGCAATTTGCCACCTTAGATGTTTCATGGCATACCTCGTTATCGATAGTGAGTACTGTGTTAGACCTATCTACTGGCTTATGGCTATACCCCAACTGTTTTAGTTGTTGCCAGAGCTTTCTGGGGTTATACTTATACTCTTCAATTTTTGAGCAATAGTGCTTTGCCTTTGCTCCTTTTATAAGTCTCTGCACTCTGTTCCTCACCCTTTGGAATTCATTTAGTGCTGCAATATCCTGTCTGTTTGCTTTAAATCTTTTTAGCAGCTGGTCTCTGAATTTCATATTATCTAATATCTCAGTAGTCATCCAGGGTTCAGTTCTTCGTTTAATCCTAACCTCTTTAACTGGTGCAATATTATCAAGGATGGTACTGAACATTGTTTTGAATTTTTCCCAGGCATCGTTTACGTCCGTGCAACTTGTTATCTCTGTCCAGTCACAATTGTGTAGCCTATTTACCAGTGTTTCTTTACTGTAGTTTCTAGTTGACCTCATTTTTATTGTCCTGTGTAGGCCTATCCTATCCCTAGTGATTTTCCTAGTGCAGTAAATGATGAAATGATCACTAAGGCCTGTGGTAATGATGCCTGACTGACTAATGTTCTCAGAGCGGTTACAAAGTATGTGGTCAATTAGGGTGGCTGAGAACTGTGTGATCCAGGTTGGTGTATTAATTAGTTGAGTGTAACTATTTAAACCTAGAATTTGCTTATACCTTTTGCATAGCCCGTTATTTTGCTGCTGAAAACAGATATTGAAGTCTCCCAGTATTATTGTCTCGCAATTGTTTTCAAGTCCTGACAATACTCTGGAAAAGTCTTCTAAGAACTGGTCCTGGGTAGGAGGGTGGTAACTAGTTCCTACTAAGATGGGTTTGGTCTTGGGAAGCAGCACTTCAAACCATAGAATCTCCAGTTTATTGTTATTTAAATCAGGTCTTGGGTTGTAAGCTAAGTCATTTCTAATGTAGGCACATACTCCACCACCCTTTCTGTTCCTATCTAAGCATTTTATATTGTAACCTTCTATTTTGACCTCGTCGTTAGTCACCGTATCATCCAACCAGGATTCAGAGATGGTTACTGCCGCCCTAATTTTGTTAGCTAGAATCCTAATCTCTGCCAATTTAGGAAGAAGTGATCTTGCATTGACATGAATAAAGTGAAGGCCTGTTTTCATAAAACAATTATCATCAATATATGGCAATGGGTCATACGTATTAAAATTAGGTAAATCAGTGTCATCATTGCTAAAGGGTAACTGTGCCAAAGTGCATTTGTTACACACAAAGTGAATTCTGGCACCATTACTATAATTGTACATACATCCATCATGCACCCACCCCTTACACATTTTACATAAGGTGCCTTTTCTGTTTTTCATGCATACTTTAGTACAGTGTATGCACCTGTCTGGTAGTGTTTGAGATAATAATGACTGTATTGTCTCACATTGACCTATGTATGCATTACATATGGAGTTAAGGTTATCATTCCTAGCTACTAAACCGTCATTAACACCATCATTTATCTGTCTGTTTTGCCTCTGCACAATAGTTTGAGGTCCTGGATTAATCTGGATATCACCACTTAAGGCACTACAATAAGAGCTGTGTGCCACTGTTTTTGTTTGGGTATGCGGTGTTGCCATACCTTGCGGTGATAGTGACATTTACTTTTCTGGTAGGATGGCAACTGTTGGGCTTTTACTGTCCAGGGCACTGTTACTCCATTCACCTTTTCCAGCCCCCATGACTGATTTCTTTCTTCATGGAATTGAAGAAGAAAGATAAATATAATTATGGCAGCCTGTACCCCCCTAATGCCTGCCATTTTCACTCTTTGCTCTTTTACTCATATACAATAATATTTATTTCTCTTTTCCAGTCACCTAGCACACCCTGGTATCTGCTTTAGCAATCACCACTGAATTACTAGTAACTGACCAGTGAGATGTTTTAATCTATTGTTCATCCATTTGGGATCATTTTTGTTAGATCTAATTTCCCTACTCGGAACAAAAGTTGTCTGGGCAGCTAGAACTGTGCTTTGAAAAACGTCATATTGGCAACCAAGATCACCTACCCAATTTAGCCCACCCAGGTAATTTTTCAGTCCCATGAAATCGGCCAAGCGAAAGTCTGGGACAGAGATTTGATTGCAGTTATCTGGGTAATTCCATGATATATTGAAACTAAGTGATTTGTGATCACTTTCCCCAAACTCATCATTAACCTCAAGATTATTAATTAGTGAATCTTTGTTGGCAAGAACCAAGTCAAGCAGATTGTTTCCTCTAGTTGGTTCTGTCACAAACTGTTCTAAAAAGCAATCCTGAACTGCATCAAGAAAGTCACTAGACTCAAGATTTCCTGTCATATTGTTCCAGTCAATTTGTCTAAAGCTAAAATCTCCTATTAACACAACATTTTCATATCTAGATGCCTTATGAATCTCATCCCATAACAGCTTACACTGCATTACTTTATACAGCAGATGGTATGGCATCATCAGCTGGTCTAAACACCATTTCAGAGCAGTTCTTCTAAATTTGTCAGGGTCCTCTTCCTTGAAAAAGTCTCGTAGTTTAACAGCATCATGAAACTGCTGAAAGAATAGTGAAATTCCAAACATTTTCATGACCTCTCACATTATCAAGGAACTATAAAAACAATACATCAAAGGAAGGCATATAAAGGTCGAGACCACACCTCACCATCACATCCCACAACAAAGCAAACACTTGATGTGTGATGACATCCAACTCATAAGAAAGGAACACTGCAGCAGACCTGTTGGCCCCAACTAGGCAGGTCCCCATGATATCCCACTAACAAAGCACTGTACCCAAGAAATAAGATTTACTGTTTGTCCAATGCATTATTAAATTCTTCCCAAATTTATTAATTATAAATGAATCTAATTTAAATAGACCAAAGGAAATATTCATATCATTTTCAAAATTGCCTTTTATGAAACATGATTCAGTTATATTCCTATTGACCATGGACTTGCTTGATACAACTTTCTCAACTTTTTGAAAATCAATTGGATGGTTAAAATATCTCACATGAATAAATAGAGCATTAGAATCTTGTCCAGTTCTAATGCTAGGAGGAGAAATTTTTTCCTGGATAGAGGCATGGTTGACAAATAGGCAGCAGAGAGTTTGCATAAATGGGGAGAAATCAGAGTGGGGAAGCGTCACGAGTGGTGTTCCACAGGGGTCAGTGTTGGGCCCCCTGTTGTTCACAATCTACATAAATGACATTGATGAGGGCAGAAAGAGTGACAAGCAAGTTTGCCGATGACACCAAAATAGGCCGTTGAATTCATTCTGACGAGGACATTAGTGCACTCCAGGAAGATTTGAATGGACTGATGCAGTGGTCGGAGAAGTGGCAGATGCGGTTTAATATAGACAAATGCAAAGTTCTAAATGTTGGGCAGGAAAATAACCATTCCACATATAAACTATATAATATAGATCTTAATACAGTGGACCCTCGACAAACAATATTAATCCGTTCCTGAGAGCTCATCGTTAATCGGAATTATCGTTAGTCAAGTTAATTTTCCCCATAAGAAATAATGGAAATCAAATTAATCCGTGCAAGACACCCAAAAGTATTGAAAAAAAAAAATTACCACATGAAATATTAATTTTAATACACACAAACTGAAGAAGACATGTACAATTATGACACTTACCTTTATTGAAGATCTGGTGATGATTGATGGGATGGGAGGAGGGGAGAGTGTGGATGGTGTTAGTGTTTAGAAGGGGAATCCCCTTCCATTAGGACCTGAGGTGTCAAGTCCTTTTCCGGGGTTACTTCCCTTCTTCTTTTAATGCCACTAGGACCAGCTTGAGAGTCACTGGACCTCTGTCGCACAACATATTTGTCCATAGAGGCCTGTACCTCCCATTCCTTTATGACATTCCTAAAGTGTTTCACAACATTGTCAGTGTCACAATTAAACACTTGTTCAGTTTTCAGTTCTTCACTGTCTATGTACTCCTTGAATTCCTGCACATATTTTTCAGCTGCTTTTTGGTCCGAACTGGCAGCCTCACCATGCCTTATCACACTATGTATGCCACTACGATTCTTAAATCTCTCAAACCAACCTTTGCTGGCCTTAAATTCACTCACATCACCACTAGTTGCTGGCATTTTTCTAATTAAATCATCATGCAACTTCCTAGCCTTTTCACATATGATCGCTTGAGAGATGCTATCTCCTGCTATCTGTTTTTCGTTTATCCACACCAATAACAGTCTCTCAACATCTTCTATCACTTGCGATCTCAGTTTCGAAAACATAGTTGCACCTTTGGCAAGAACAGCTTCCTTGATTGCCGTTTTCTTGGCCACAATAGTAGCGATGGTTGATTGGGGTTTTGTGTACAACCTGGCCAGCTCCGAGACACGCAGTCCACTTTCATACTTAGCAATGATCTCTTTCTTCATATCCATAGTAATTCTCACCCTTTTTGCTGTAGGGTTGGCACTAGAAGCTTTCTTGGGACCCATGGTGACTTATTTTGCAGGTGCAATCACTAAAAACGCTGTGATATTATGAAATGTTCCGATTGTATGTTTGGATGGGACCGCGGTGGCTGGCTGGCTTGTAAACACTGGCCACAAGTGGATGCGTCTCGAATGGAACGAATCGTGTTGGTCGAGGTTTTTAGCGCTAGTCAAGGGAAAATTTTTGCGTTAAAATGTATCACTAGTTGGATTTAACATTAGACGATGCCATCGTTGGTCGAGGGTCTACTGTATTATGGATTGCGAAAAAGATTTAGGAGTTCTGGTTAGCAGTAATCTGAAACCAAGACAACAGTGCATAAGTGTTCACAGTAAAGCTAACAGAATCCTTGGCTTCATATCAAGAAGCATAAATAATAGGAGTCCTCAGGTTGTTCTTCAACTCTATATATCCTTGGTTAGGCCTCATTTAGATTATGCTGCACAGTTTTGGCCACCATATTACAGAATGGGTATAAATGCTCTGGAAAACGTACAAAGGAGGATGACAAAGTTGATCCCATGTATCAGAAATCTTCCCTATGAGACAGACTGAGGGCCCTGATTCTGCACTCTCTAGAAGAGCGTAGAATTAGGGGAGATATGATTGAGGTGTATAAATGGAAGACAGGAATAAATAAAAGGGATGTAAATAATGTGCTGAAAATATCTAGCCTAGACAGAACTCACAGCAATGGTTTTAAGTTGGAAATATTCAGATTCAGGAAGGATATAGTAAAGCACTGGTTTGGTAGTAAGAGTTGTGGATGAGTGAAACAAACTCCCGAGTACAGTTATAGAAGCTAAAACGTGTAGTTTTAAAAACAGGTTAGATAAATACATGAGTGGGTGTGGGTGGGTGTGAGTTGGACCTGATTATCTTGTGCTACTAGGTCAGTTGCCGTGTTCCTTCCTTAAGTGAATGTGACCTGACCTGACTGGGTTGGGGCATTGGCCTAAGCCGGTAGGAGACTCGGACCTGCCTTGCATGGGCCAGTAGGCCTGCTGCAGTGTTCCTTCTTTCTTATGTTCTTATGTAACTGTTGTAGTGTTAACTTTTTCTTCTGGTTCTTTCTCATCTTCAACTGTCATCATCCTCTCTTGTATCTGGACATTGAGCTCATCCAGTATTTCCTCTTCTTTCTTTGTCATCATCTAACAGTTCATTCACAGCTTCCTGCATATCTTCAAAACCCTGCGCCTGGCTCTTAAATGAGAGAAAACCTGTGAAAGTGTTCAGCACACTAGGCCATAACTTTCCCCAGCCTGCATTTATTGTTGATTGGGGCACTTCATTCCATGCAATTTTGACATAGCTGATGACATCTGCAATGTTAAATTTATGTTTTTATGCCAAAAGTCTGGCACTCCAAGCTCAGAGTCTGCATCTGTTGGTACAAGTTTTCACATCATCTTTCATGTGTAGTTACACATAAATTCCATGATCCAGTGGATGTTGTATTTGGTGGTAAAAACACAGCTTTTACATGTGGATGCACATCCAACAAAGCTCATGGATGAGTATGGAAATTATCAAGAGTGAAGAGAACCTTGAAAGCAAGGGTCTTGCTGCTCAGGCAAAACATGCCTTCAGGAATAAAGTGATGCTTAAACCAGTCAATAAATAATTCCTCTGTCATCCATATTGACAGGTTTGATCTCCATTGAAATGGTAATGTGGCTTCATCTACACCTTTTAAAGCATAAGAGGTCTTGGAACAATAAATAACCATGGGCTTATAGTTAAAATTGCTTGACTCATTACTGCAAAGGAGCAAGCTGAAGCAATTCTTTGCTGTCTTGAATCTCACTGCACTGTACTCTTGCTGACTGATGTAAGTTTTCAGTGACATTTTCTTCCAGTAAAGACTTGTCTCATCAGCATTAAACACTTGCTGTGGCTCATAGCCAAACTTGGAAATAATTTCTTGTAACTCAGCAGCAAAACTCTGCAGCAGTGTGGTCAGCAGAAGCACTTACACTGGAAAACTTGATATAATGCAACAAACTGCACACTTTAAACTTGTGGAACCACCCTGTACCAGAGCACTCATGTTCAGGCCTTCCTCATCACAGTTTTATAGTACTGTAATGAGTTAAAAAACTTATTACAATGAAATTAAGTGGATTATCTTTCTTGATTTTTTACTCAATCCACTCATAGAACTTTTCTATTTTACTTAGCTGTTCTGACCTATTTGTCATTTTTTTCAGGTCACAACATGGGTTACTCATTGCATCTTTGCTTCGTTCTTCTTAATCATGTAAATTAACACCACATTCAGGCCATAGGCTTAGGCTGTCTCACCCACACAGCACTCATAAGCTTATCTAATACGTATCTCGATTTTCTATGAAACACCAAGACTTTCATGCTTATCCTTTTTTCTTTCCAGTTCCAGAATCACACTCTTTCCTCTTGGGTGGCATTGTTACTATCCAGAGACAATATAGGATGGTGAAAAGATCAAAGGTCAATTCACTAACACAGGCCAAGTATTGTATTGGATGCCTACAAAAGAAGCAATGGGTGAGGGAGGTTGTGTACATTACGTAGGCATTTCCTGTAAGACAGTGGACTCACCCTGAAGCTCGCTGTGAGATGGAGGGGAAAGAATGCAGCATGTGGCACATTTTTCCCCACATGTACTCCACCATGTAAACCGTTTTTTTGACTGCATGTTCATTGAAATGTCACAATTTTGCAACCATGTTATAGCAAAAAAGTGTTAACATATCAAGTGTTATCCAATGGTCTGCTGTATATAGCATAAAAGTTATAAAAATGAGAATGCTATACATGTAATATGCTGGTGTTTGCAAGACTGTCAAATAGAGTAAAATGCTTTACAGCAGAGCAACTTTAAAATGAATAGGGTGAGACCATTGGTGTTTGGTATATTAAATTCTTTTTGGGTTATGTAATTAGATCAAAAGAGGTACAGTAGGGCCCCGCTTTACAACGTTTCACTTTACGGCGTTCTGCTAATATGGACACGTCAGCCTCTTCAAGGGGGGCTCCTTGGCGCGGTGAAGAGGCTCTTGGTCTGAGGAATTAGACCTGTCGGTCTCCTTCCTCAGACCAAACCTAATTACCCCCCAATCCCCCCTTCCCTATCCCATCCTCCCCTTTTTTCGTTTCCTCCTCCTCCACCCCACCCCTCCCTTTTGCCCTTCCTCTTTTTGGCCTTTGGGATTTTTCCCACAGGCACACTAGTTCATAGGTAGGGGGAAGGGTACTGGGGTCCATCCCATTCTGTTGAGGTTCTTGGCGGTGGCGTAGTTTGCCGTGTGATCTGGATCACCTGGGGATGTCCCGATCCCTCTCCGGTATCCCGGAGGGTGTCTTTCGGGCGACGGGTGTATCTCTGGAAGCCACCTTTCGGATTCCGGGGGTAGTGGCCGAAGGAGGTATGCTTTGTGGCGGATATCCGGCCGCCCTCTCTTTTGTCCACCGAGATGTCGGCAGATATGAGGTTGCTATCCCGGATTGCTGGTTTACTGGCATGAAGGGTAGGGTATGGCACGGGTTCCATGCTGCATCTGCGCTACTTGCGGTGCTGAGGTCCTCTTGGGCGCGGAGGGAGATTTCTGGCCCTTTCATTCCTCCTAGGAACTGTCCCTCCCCGGTCCCCCCTTTTTTTATTCTTTTTTTTTTATTTTTATTTTCTTTTCTTTCTTTCTTTTTTTTTTTCTTAAAAACAAAAAGAAAGAAGTAACCTAACCATGGAGTCCCAAATCCATGACCCCGCTATCCCTGGGCCCCTTATTGTTACCACACCCTGTTCTGACCTCGCCTCGTCTTTTGGCCACTCCCAAGGCCCCTGTACCTCTTGCTGGTGCTGTTTCCTCACCCGTTTCAGGTACCGGGGCTTCCACTGACTCCTTCGATTTGTCTGACCTCCGCTCTCCTTTGACTATGCTTCCGGCCTCTCCCTCTATGGTGCGACGATTTTCGAATCGCCAGCCTGTCTCACGTCGGACCGACTCTGGTCCCACTTCTAAATGACAACGACAATCTCCAGATGATGTTACTTCATTACCTTCCCATTCTACTCGGAAAAGACCAACACGTCATGCACTCCCTCTCCACACTCGGTTTCGGACCACACAATGGACTAAATTCTTTACTTTACGACCGACTTCTTCTACTGCCTATCTTTCTGACCATAGTATTGGCAAAGCGCTCCTACGCCACGTTGGTAGAGATATTTCCTTTCATGCTCTTAAGAGTGGTATGTGCATCATCACAGTCCAGAATTCTACCCAAGCTCATGATCTTTCTCTTCTTTCACATATTGATACTATTCCTATCACTATCGAAAAACATCATTCCCTCAATTCTTGTAGTGGTAATGTTATTCTGCCCCATACCATAGTCGAACAGAATTTCCAGACATGTGGCAATGACATTCTCGAACAGCTGGAACTCCAAGATCTCCCAATTCTCAAGGTAGACACTTATGTTCTTCCCGCCCGCGGGCGAAGACGATACCCTTGCAATGTGGCTTGTTTAACTTTTGACAGCTGTGAACTCCCATTCTCTGTTTATGTAGCAGGACATCGGTTACAAGCTCGGAAGGTGATTCCTACACCGCAACAGTGTAGGAATTGCTGGCAATTTGGCCACCCAGCAAAATATTGCAGATCTATAGCCGAATGCCCAGTCTGTGGTGCCGATGACCATTCTAATACATCTTGCAGTCGACCTCCCTCTTGCCTTAATTGTCATGAGGCTCACCCTTCGTACTCTCGCCATTGCCAGGTCTACTTAAATGAGCGGGGAATTCATTGCCTCAAAGAGGCAGAAGGTCTCCCTTATGCTATGGCAGTTTCTCATCTCCGCCTCCATGGGAGACTACCCCGTGTTTCTTATTCTAGTGTTTCAAAACATCCCCCCACTTCTGGGGTCCCATCTTCTGCAGCCTCCTCTGCGGTTGCCAGTCCCATAGTCACTCCTGTATCTAATTCTTTTGCTGTCCTGGGCTCGGACATCCCTACTTCAACACCTCAGTCTGTCCTCACTTCTTCGTGTTTTCCCTCACAAACCCCGGTATCGACAAAACCTCATACAACACCTCCTCCCAATCGTCCCTCTACTTCTCAGAGGTCCAACAAATCTCCTTTAACCCCTCCTTCCCTTCATCCACCTCCACATTTTCCCTTCACGGTCTCTGTACCTAGGTCTTCCCCTTTCACTGGCTCCGTTACAAGTGTGGAGGTTCATCCTCCTCCTCGTACTGTGCCTTCCTCCCCTGTCCCCTCCCAAGTTTCTTCCTCTTCTGCCACCTCCCGGGTTTCTGCCTCTTTTGTCCTCTCCCACACTTCTCCAGTTCCCTCCACCCTTTCGCCCCCCCCACCCTACCTTGGTGCAGTCCATTACAGCTCTGATCTTTACTCAAACTCCTCCTCCTTCCATCTCCAATATTGTCTCCCATACGACGTCTCTGAACTCTGAAACACTTGAAGCAATCTCTGAATATATTGCAGAGACCAAACCATCAATGGACACTGATCCACCCTCTGTTCCTTCTCTTTCCTCTTCTCCTTCTGTGCAACTCCTTTCTTCACAACGCACAGTTCCTTCGCTACTTGAACGTTTTTCTTTGCACCACACGTGGACTTTTCTAACCCTTCTAGTCCGTAGGTACCCTTACCTGCGGATTTCAGGTATATTTATCGTTGCCAATCAATGGCCTATTTACAGTGGAATATTCGCGGCCTCAGGGGTAATCGGGGTGAGCTTCAGATGTTGCTCTCCCAGTTTTCCCCTGTTGGTGTTTGCTTACAGGAACCAAAATTACACTCTGCCGTTATCTATCCCATCACAGGCTATAATTTATTGTATTCTTCAGATTCTTTTCCTGATGGGACCTTTAATGAAAGTGCCCTTCTTCTACGCACTGATATTCCGTACCATCAGCTATTTGTTCGTATTTCGCTGCAATACACAGCAGCCCATATCCACTTGCATAGGTGGTATACACACTGTTCTTTGTATCTCTCTCCTTCTCGGGCATTATCTATCCCGGATATTGCCTTTCTTGTTTCATCATTACTGCCACCACTTCTGTTACTTGGGGATTTTAATGCCAATCATTTCCTCTGGGGGTGGGTCTCACTGTGATTCCCATGGCATTCAGTTAGAGGCTTTTCTTGCTTCCCACCCCCTCCATGTTTTAAATACAGGTACTCACACCCATTTTGATCCTCGGACTCATACTCTCTCTTGCATCGATCTCTCAGTCTGCTCTTCCTCTGCCGCATTAGACTTCACCTGGTCTGTTCTCCCGGATTTACATGACAGCAATCATTTCCCAATCATTTTTACTTCCCCTTCATATTCATCACCTCTTCGTAACCCACGCTGGCAATTTGATCAGGCAAATTGGAACCTTTACTCACAACTAACTGTTTTTAGTGAGGTTCCTTCTTCGTCCTCCATTGATGAGCTTTTACACCTCTTCTCATCCTCTGTTTTAACCGCAGCTTATCATTCTATACCCCAAACTTCGGGCAGGCATTCTCAGAAATGCGTGCCTTGTGCTCGTGCAGTCCGTTTGAAACGCGCTGCGTGGGGCAGGTACCGGTACAATAGAACCACGGAGAGACTTCTTGATTTTAAGCTGAAGCATGCGATCGCTCGGCGTGTCATCCGTGACGCTGAACGCACTTGCTGGCGAGATTATGTCTCCACCATCACCTCTGCTTCCTCTAGGAGTGCAGTCTGGAAAAAAGTACGAAAACTGAGTGGTAAATATTCTCCTGACCCGGCTCCTGTTCTGTGGGTTGCCGGTGTTGATATAGCAAACCCACTAGATGTTGCCAATGAAACTGGCAATCATCTGGTCTGTTTTTCTCAGGGGCTCCATCTATGCCCCTTGTTTCTTTCCTCAAAGTCTGCCAGAGAGTTAGCACCCTTGGACTTTTCTTCTCTCAGAGAAGAACAGCATAATGTGCCTTTTACACTTCAGGAACTGGAGGCAACACTCTCAGCTTGCAGATCATCGGCAGCTGGGCCCGACGACATTCATATTCGTATGCTACAACATTTACATCAGTCAGCCCTTGCAGTCCTATTACACCTTTTCAATCTTATTTGGTCACAAGGAGTTCTTCCACAGCTGTGGAAATCTGCCATTGTTCTCCCTTTCCGCAAACCTGGTACTACGGGACATGAAGCCTCCCACTATAGTCCCACTGCTCTTACCAGTGCAGTTTGCAAAGTGATGGAACGCCTGGTAAATAGACGTTTAGTGTGGTATTTAGAGACACACAACAGTCTCTCCACTCATCAATATGGCTTTCGTAAGGGTCGTTCTACCATAGACCCCTTGCTATGTTTGGATACATATGTTCGTAATCCCTTTGCGAATAACTACTCAGTTATTGCCATATTTTTTGACCTTGAGAAGGCATATGACACAACTTGGAGGTATAATATTTTGGCCCAAGCCCACTCCTTAGGCCTTCGAGGCAATCTACCATCCTTCCTTAAGAACTTTTTAACTGACAGACATTTCCGTGTTCGGGTTAATAATGTGCTCTCCCCAGACTTTATCCAAGCTGAAGGTGTCCCCCAGGGATGTGTTCTGAGCACAACACTTTTTCTCGTTGCTATAAATGATTTGGCCTCTAGTCTTCCATCCAATATTTGGTCATCACTCTATGTTGATGACTTCGCTATTGCCTGTGCAGGCGCTGACTGTCACCTCATTACAGTTTCTCTCCAGCACGCGGTCGACCGTGTTTCCAATTGGGCCACCACACATGGGTTTAAATTTTCCAGTACCAAAACTCACCAAATTACTTTCACTAGACGCTCTGTCATCTCCGATCATCCTTTATACCTCTATGGCACCCGTATCCCTGAACGTGATACAGTCAGGTTTCTAGGCCTCCTCTTTGACCGTAGGTTATCCTGGAAACCTCACATTACCTCTCTGAAGACAACTTGTCACAGCCGGCTGAATCTTCTTAAAACCCTTGCTCATCTTTCATGGGGAGCTGACCGTCGAACTCTCCTTCGCCTACATTCTACCCTCATTTTATCGAAACTTGACTATGGTGACCAGATCTATTCAGCTGCCTCTCCTTCTACTCTATCTAGCCTCAACCCTATTCATCACCAAGGATTACGTTTATGCCTTGGTGCTTTTCGCTCTTCCCCTGTTGAGAGCCTCTATGCAGAAGCAAACGTTCCATCCTTATCCGATCACCGTGATGCCCATTGCCTTCGCTACTATGTACACTCTCATGATCTCCGCAATCCTTCCATTTATAGAATTGTCACCGATATTAGTAGACATTCTTTATTTGTTCGCCGCCCCTGTTTGCTCCGTCCCTTCTCTCTTCGCCTACATTCGCTCTTGTCTTCTCTTCAATTTCCACCTTTCTATGTTCATGTAGCATCTCACTTTTCCCTTCCCCCCTGGGAAGTTCCAGCTGTTCGAGTCTGTTCTTTCTCACTCCCTTGCTCGAAAGCCCAACTGTCTACAGTAGCTTCCCGCTCTCTTTTTCTTGACCACTTCCACTCTCATTCTCATGCCATTGCAGTGTACACAGATGGCTCTAAGTCTTCTGATGGCATAGGATTCGCAGCAGTGTTTCCGGACAGCGTCGTACGAGGGCATTTACTATCTTCGGCTAGTATCATTACTGCTGAATTGTATGCCATTCTTGCAGCACTAATCCGTATTGCATCTATGCCTGTCATCATTTGTGGTTGTCTCAGACTCCCTTAGTGCTTTACAGGCTATACAGAAATTTGATACACCTTATCCCTTAGTCCTCCATATCCAACTTTGGCTACGCCGCATCTCTACCAAGCATAAAGATATTGATTTTTGTTGGGTCCCTGGTCATGTTGATGTACAGGGCAATGAACAGGCAGACACTGCTGCGCGGTCAGCAGTACATAACCTACCAGTTTCATATAGAGGTGTTCCATTTACAGACTATTTTGCTGCAATAGCTACCCACCTTCACACCCGTTGGCAACAACGTTGGTCTACCCTACTTGGTAACAAACTTCAGTCTATTAAACCGAGTATAGGTTACTGGCCGTCTTTTTGTCACCAGTGCCAAGGTTGGGAGACTACTCTCTCCTGTCTCCGCATTGGCCATACTCGACTTACTCATGGATATCTCATGGAGAGGCGCCCTGCTCCTCTCTGTGAGAATTGTCAAGTTCCATTATCGGTCAGCCACATTCTGTTAGACTGCCCACTTTATCAATGAGCACGCAGAATTTACCTCCAACATCGTCTTTGCTCTGTTGCTCTCTCTTTACCTTCCCTTCTCGCTGATGGACCCACCTTTCATCCGGACTCTCTCATTGACTTTTTGACAACAACTGACTTACTTCACAAACTCTGATGATACTTTCAGCCCTTTCTACCTCTATCTCTTGCTACCCTCTACCGTGCACTATCCCCTGCCCCGCTGTTTTCTGTAACCTACTGATCGCCCCTCCCCCTTCTGCTGCCCAATACCCTCACTTCCTTTCCTACCCTGCAGCGCTGTATAGCCCTTGTGGCTTAGTGCTTCTTTTTGATTATAATAATAATCATGGACATGTCAAATTGTGACCAAAACTCGCTGTACGGCTCCCCCCCCCCACCTGAATTTCTAATACGGTCACCGCTCCACACCCGATTTGTTTACATTACATTACTGCTTAATTACAGTATTAATGTAGTATGTCAGACTAGCTAACACACACATGTACTGTCCTCCTAAGTCGAGGCTTGTGATGAGAGGCAAGTCAAGCAGGGATGCCTGAGGTTACTACAGCACAGTGTAGCAGGAAAAACTTGTGCCAGTTTCAGACAGTGATTTTCTGTAATAGATCTTGAATAGGAACCTATGAATTCTCTATTACTTGGGTGCTTTCATTAATAGAATTTCATATAAGAGAAAATAGGAAAAATTCTTTACATGACAAAGAGGGAAAATAAGAAATCAAATTTGCAAACTAGGAATGAATAATTGGTACTGGAAGAAGGATACAAGAAAATGTTTCTTCACAAATAGAGTTAACGAGCACTGATATGGTATTCAAGAAAGCGTATGATATGTACATCCACTGTTAACTAAAATGTTGCAAGACACTAAGTACTGAAGACACCACAAGCTTAGCAGTGCTCCTGTAACTGCGACAAGAAAGATAATCCAAACTTGGTAATCTTGCACAAGTGTATTACACATGTATACACAACATCATATAGAGGATGTAAGCATACTGTATTTTCTGGCATACAGTAGGGCTCCACTTATATGGCAGGCTAGGTTCCAGGCTACCGCTGTAAAGTGGAACGCCCTTTTTTCCACTTATAGATGCATATAAATGCTAGATAACAAGTTTACACTAGGCATTACAAACAATAAAAAAGTAAAATACACATACAGTACACTCATTACACACCTTAAAATATTTGTAATCTTGATGTAGGGCAAGATGAGTAGTATTTATAGTTAGAAATCAGGTGTCTATTTATGGTACCCAGCCAGGCCTCCCCACCCCATCCATTTAACAATTAAAGCATCCCAAAGCAATAAAATGCATATAGAGCTACTCATTACTTACCTTAAAATATTTCTAGTCTTAATGTTGGGTGAGAGGTGAGTAAACGAGATAAAACAAATAAACGAGAGAGAATTTATTTATTTATTTTGTCTTTGCAAACAGTACATTGAGATTTTATATTTACAACAGTGGGTTGCAATGCAAAGAGAGCCTCTATTATGCCTAGGCATTATGGGCCAACTTAACATTATTGGCTTACAGTCTACTTAACACTAAGGAGTATGTCATAGTTGTACAGTAGGAAAGTAATTATTTCATAGTTGTACAGTAGAATATTAATTATGAATGAATCAAAGTTTGTATAATACAAAGATGTATTTATATTCGAAAATACTTTTTGTGAAAACAATGATTCAATTATATTCTTGTCAACAATGGATAAAAGGTTCGAAGTGATTGTTTCATTTATGATGTGGGAGTACATAGGTGAGTAAATGTGTACTGAGTATTTAGCATTTAGTCTAGGGTGATTAAGTGACTTTTGAGAAGAGTCTTAAATTGATTTTCAGACTGGGTTACTTTAATATCTTCTGTTAATGAATTCCATATTTTGGGGCCCTTTATGTGCATAGAGTTTTTACACAGTGTGATATGGACACGAGGTATATCAAAAAGAGATCTGTGTCTTGTGTTGGGTCATGTGTCCTGTTTAGGTTGGTGAGGAGAAGTTTGAGTGGAGGGTTTATATTTGCGTGTATTGTTCTGTGTATGTAGTAGGCACATGAGTAAGTATGGATGTTCTTAATGGTGAGCAGATTCAGACTTTTGAAAATTGGTGGAGTATGCTGGCGGGAGTGGGTATTTGTTATCATTCTTACTGCTGCCTTTTGCTGGGTTATTAGGGGTTTTAGGTGATTGGATGTTGTTGATCCCCATGCACAAATTCCATATGTAAGATAAAGGTATATGAGTGAATGGTACAGTGCCAGGAGAGCTAATTGTGGAATGTAGTAACTTATCTTTGATAGTATGCCTAGTCTTGGAGATTTTCTTGGTGATTTGTTGTGTGTGTGTCCAGAACTTAAGGCTACTGTCAAGGTGGATACCTAGGAATTTTCCCTCCGTGAGTCTTGTGACTGATGATCCATTTAACATTATGTTAATTGGATCATTTGCAGCTTTGTTTCCAAACTGAATGAAATAGGTTTTATCAGTGATCAGGGTAAGTTTGTTAGTCATCATCCAGGCAGATATTTTCTGTAATTCAGCATTGACTGTGTTTGCTAATATGACTGTGTTTGGGTGGGAAATACATATGTAGTGTCATCTGCAAATAATATGGGTGGAAGAGTTTGCATCATTTGCATACACATATTGAGTTCTGTTACTAAGGTATGATTTTAGGTAGTTGAGGGAGTGGCCTCTGATAACATAGCTTACCTGGAGTTTACCTGGAGAGAGTTCGGGGGGTCAACGCCCCTGCGGCCCGGTCTGTGACCAGGCCTCCTGGTGGATCAGAGCCTGATCAACCAGGCTGTTGCTGCTGGCTGCACGCAAACCAACGTACGAGCCACAGCCCGGCTGGTCAGGAACCAACTTTAGGTGCTTGTCCAGTGCCAGCTTGAAGACTGCCAGGGGTCTGTTGGTAATCCCCCTTATGTATGCTGAGAGGCAGTTGAACAGTCTCGGGCCCCTGACACTTATTGTATGGTCTCTTAACGTGCTAGTGACACCCCTGCTTTTCATTGAGGGGATGTTGCATCATGTGCCACGTCTTTTGCTTTCGTAGTGAGTGATTTTCGTGTGCAAGTTCGGTACTAGTCCCTCTAGGATTTTCCAGGTGTATATAATCATGTATCTCTCCCACCTGCGTTCCAGGGAATACAGTTTTAGGAACCTCAAGCGCTCCCAGTAATTGAGGTGTTTTATCTCCGTTATGCGTGCCGTGAAGGTTCTCTGTACATTTTCTAGGTCAGCAATTTCACCTGCCTTGAAAGGTGCTGTTAGTGTGCAGCAATATTCCAGCCTAGATAGAACAAGTGACCTGAAGAGTGTCATCATGGGCTTGGCCTCCCTAGTTTTGAAGGTTCTCATTATCCATCCTGTCATTTTTCTAGCAGATGCGATTGATACAATGTTACGGTCCTTGAAGGTGAGATCCTCCGACATGATCACTCCCAGGTCTTTGACGTTGGTGTTTCGCTCTATTTTGTGGCCAGAATTTGTTTTGTACTCTGATGAAGATTTAATTTCCTCGTGTTTACCATATCTGAGTAATTGAAATTTCTCATCGTTGAACTTCCTACTGTTTTCTGCAGCCCACTGAAAGATTCGGTTGATGTCCGCCTGGAGCCTTGCAGTGTCTGCAATGGAAGACACTGTCATGCAGATTCGGGTGTCATCTGCAAAGGAAGACACGGTGCTGTGGCTGACATCCTTGTCTATGTCGGATATGAGAATGAGGAACAAGATGGGAACGAGTACTGTGCCTTGTGGAACAGAGCTTTTCACCGTAGCTGCCTCGGACTTTACTCTGTTGACGACTACTCTGTGTTCTATTAGTGAGGAAATTATAGATCCATCGACCGACTTTTCCTGTTATTCCTTTAGCACGCATTTTGTGCGCTATTACGCCATGGTCACACTTGTCGAAGGCTTTTGCAAAGTCTGTATATATTACATCTGCATTCTTTTTATCTTCTAGTGCATTTAGGACCTCGTCGTAGTGATCCAATAGTTGAGACAGACAGGAGCGACCTGTTCTAAACCCATGTTGGCCTGGGTTGTGTAACTGATGGGTTTCTAGATGGGTGGTGATCTTGCTTCTTAGGACCCTTTCAAAGATTTTTATGATATGGGATGTTAGTGCTATCGGTCTGTAGTTCATTGCTGTTGCTTTACTGCCCCCTTTGTGGAGTGGGGCTATGTCTGTTGTTTTTAGTAACTGTGGGACGACCCCCGTGTCCATGCTCCCTCTCCATAGGATGGAAAAGGCTCGTGATAGGGGCTTCTTGCAGTTCTTGATGAACACGGAGTTCCGTGAGTCTGGCCCTAGGGCAGAGTGCATGGGCATGTCATTTATCGCCTGTTCGAAGTCATTTGGGGTCAGGATAACATCAGATAGGTTTGTGTTAACCAAATTTTGTGGCTCTCTCATAAAAAATTCATTTTGATCTTCGACTCTCAGTCTGGTTAGCGGCTTGCTAAAAACTGAGTCATATTGGGACTTGAGTAGCTCACTCATTTCCTTGCTGTCATCTGTGTAGGACTCATCTTGTTTAAGTAGGGGCCCAATACTGGACGTTGTTCTCGACTTTGATTTGGCATAGGAGAAGAAATACTTTGGGTTTCTTTCGATTTCATTTATGGCTTTTAGTTCTTCCCGCGATTCCTGACTCCTATAAGATTCCTTTAGCTTGAGTTCGATGCTTGCTATTTCTCTGACCAGTGTCTCCCTACGCATTTCAGATATATTGACCTCTTTTAGCCGCTCTGTTATTCTTTTCCGTCGCCTGTAAAGGGAGCGCCTGTCTCTTTCTATTTTACATCTACTCCTCCTTTTTCTTAGAGGAATAAGCCTTGTGCATACATCGATTGCCACCAAGTTAATCTGTTCTAGGCATAAGTTGGGGTCTGTGTTGCTTAGTATATCTTCCCAGCTTATATCGGTTAGGACTTGGTTTACTTGGTCCCACTTTATGTTTTTGTTATTGAAGTTGAATTTTGTGAATGCTCCCTCGTGACTAGTCTCATTATGTCGGTCTGGGGCTCTACGCATACATGTCTGAACCTCATTTATGTTGTGATCTGAGTATATTGTTTTTGATATGGTGACATTTCTTATCAGATCATCATTGTTAGTGAAGATGAGGTCTAGTGTATTCTCCAGTCTAGTAGGCTCTATTATTTGCTGGTTTAAATTGAATTTTGTGCAGAGATTTAAAAGCTCGTGTGAGTGTGAGTTTTCATCAGAGCTGCCTCCTGGTGTTATTACTGCAACAATATTATTTGCTATATTCCTCCATTTTAGGTGCCTTAAGTTGAAATCCCCCAGGAGCAAGATGTTGGGTGCAGGAGCTGGAAGATTTTCCAGACAGTGGTCAATTTTTAACAGCTGTTCCTGGAATTGCTGGGATGTTGCATCCGGAGGCTTGTAGACTACCACAATGACTAGGTTTTGGTTCTCGACCTTTACTGCTAAAACTTCCACTACACTACATAGTGCATTAATTTGGAGTACAGCAGTTCATGGTCGACTGTATTGAAAGCTTTACGTAAATCAATGAAAATGCCCAGCAGTACTTCTTTCTTTTCAAGTGCAGTATATATTAGTTCTAGCATGTGTATGATAGCATCATTTGTGCTTTTATTATCCCTGAATCCAAACTGACAAGGGTTTAATATGTGTGAAACGAGGTAGGAATAGATCCATCTATGAATTAATTTTTCAAAGATTTTAGAGAGCAGTGATAAGTTAGATATCAGTCTATAGTTATTCAAGTCAGCTTGGTCACCTCCTTTATGGATCGGAGTGACCCTCGCTATTTTGAGGATTGTTGGGAAGGTAGATGATTCAATGGATTTGTTAACCCTTTGAGGGTCGACAGGCCCTCTCCGAAACTTGTTCTCAGGGTCGGCCAAATTTAAAAAAAAAAAAAAAATTTCTCTTATGAAAAGATAGAGAATCTTTTCCCGATCATAAGGACACCAAAAGTTTGAAATTTGATGGAAAACTTACGGAATTATGCTCTTGCGAAGTTAGCAGTCTCGGGGATATTTACGCATCGGCGATTTTGCCCACTTTGAGCCCCATTTTCGGCCAATTCCCCTGTACTAGTCGACAAAAAACATGAATATTTCGCTAGAACTCCATTTTTTCTATCGAATGGGTGCAAGAAACCACCCATTTATGAAATTCAACTATCCAGTACAGTGGTCAGAATTTAGCAATTTTGCCAATTTCATACAAATTTCAAAAGATGCCAATTTCCGAATAGGGTCCAGAATAAACAAGAAAGACATTCCTGGCACTAAAATGACATTTCCTCTGGTCATTAGTCACGTCTCAAGGCCCCTCTTATATTCTTTTGCTTTCCACTTTGAATTTTTATTCTCACAAAAAATATAAGATTTACTGTTATGCAGACTACTGCATTAGTGTAAAAAATGGTATAAATATTATTGGCGCACTTGTGAAAGAATATTAGACTCACCAGTTGACGTGTATTGGGCCATTGGCACGATTTGTTTACTTTTGAAATTTGGTAAAAATCAAACATTTCTGCTACTTTGAGTTCAATTTCAAGGTATCTTTCATTGTAAAACCAGTCAAAATCATCTCAATTTCTGTAATATGTCTTCCATTCTTTAAAATGAGACCAAGAAAACTAGAATACAACAATAAATACCATACGAAAATACAGTGCAAAGTCGCTGTTTTATTAAAAAAAAACGGTCCAAGTTTTTTTTTTCTCATTATGCACTGTGTGCTGCAGGATTTTTTTTAGACTGTGCACACTGACCACATAGACCCATTCTTTCATATGAAGGCCTACCAGCTTTCTCCCACTAGATTTGAGGGCGCTAGAATTTAGGTGTACTAGTACGTCAAAAACCCTGGGTCGTAAGCCGTACTAGTACGTCCGAAACCCTCAAAGGGTTAAAGAGCGTTGCAATAATTGGTGACAATACTTGAGAAGCTTTTTTGTACATAAAAGCAGGCAAGTTGTTTATGTCTCCTGCCTTGTTTTTAAGGGTGTTTATGATGAGCGTAACTTCAGTGGGGTTGGTTGGAGTTAGGAATAGCGTATTTGGGTAGGTACCTATGAGGTAGTCTGATGGACGGGTGTTTGTGCTTGGTATTTTGTTTGCTAGGTTTTTTCCTATGGAGAAGAGAACATTAAGTCTGTTTGCTGTTTTGGTTGGAGTGAGTAGGGGTTCATCTGATTTTGTTAGTTTGATTTTGTTTTGTTTTTGGATATCTTTTTAGTTCCAAGAATTTCAGATAGAGTTTTCCAGGTTTTTTTCATATCACCTTTGATATTATGTAATCTATTTTCATAATACAATTTTTTTGACCTTCTTATCAGGCTGGTAAGTGCTGACGAGTAACTTTTCGACTGTTCTCTAGTTATTTGACCCATTCTGTACTGTTTTTCATATTTGTGCTTTGTGTTAATGGATTTGAGGATGCTTGGTGTTAGCCAGGGATTATTCAGTCACTTTGCTGTGATCTGTTTAGTTTTTCTGGGGCAATGTCTGTTATAGAGGCATTGGGCTTTTTTTAGAAAATTATTTATACATTCATTCATATCTGTATATGTTTCGAGCTCTTTTTGCCAATCGATGTTATTCATAGCTGCTATAAAGTTGTTAACTGCTGTCTCGTTATGTAGTCTGAAGGTTACTTTAGTAATTTCTTGTGGCAGTTTGCCCAGATTAGTTATGAGAAAGGTTGGGTAGTGGTCTGTAGTGTTGTCTGTGATTATGCCTGATTTTAAAGGGGATATGGTGCTTGTCCAGATGTGGTCTGTTAAGGAGATGCTTGTCTCGGAGATTCTTGTAGGTTTAGATATTGCTGGTAGCAACAGGCAGTTACTCATTGTGTTTGTGAATTCAGTTACTTGTGGGTCCTGGTCATGTAGTATGTTTATGTTGAAATCTCCTGTTAGTAGTAGGTGGTCTTTATTCATGTGTGCATCAGTAATCATGTTTCCTAGTTTTTCACTAAAGTGATAAATGTTTGACTGTGGTACTCTGTAGATGTTTATAACTGTGAGGGGGTTTTGCAGGTCTTTTGATTTAAATTTGGCTATGATATATTCTCCATTATTCATCCCTTGTGCAAGATTTATTGATATATTCGAGTTGATTTGAGTAGTATATAGCTGTTCCTCCCCCTTGCTGGTCTGTTCTACAGTTGTGTATGGCCATGTAGCCAGGAATGGTATAGAAATCTGTAATATCAGGCTTAAGCCAGGTTTCTGTGTGTGTGATGATTGATATATTGGAATGAAGGGAATTGAGTAATGCTGTGAGGTCATCATAATGTTTGCTCAAGGATCTGACATTGTAGTTAAAGATGGTTATGTTATTGTTTGCACTGAGTAATGTCTTTGCTTGGTCTGCTGTGTAGTAATTACAGTTACTGGTTGATTCGTGTAATTCATTTTGTAAAAAGTTTACATCAGGATCTATGTCTGTAATCATAGGATGAGAGTAATTTTATAAACTAGATTTTCTGAGTAAAATGATACAAGATTTATATTGAATCTACAACTAGACTTATGACTAAGACTCCATGATTAATCTAAAACTTATAAAAAATTTGAAAGAAAAAGGGATTATTAAAGAATAGATAATTCAGTTATACACTTAAGCATCTATTTTTATTTTTATTATCACACTGGCCAATTCCCACCAAGGCAGGGTGGCCTGAAAAAGAAAAACTTTCACCATCATTCACTCCATCACTGTCTTGCCAGAAGGGTGCTTTACACTACAGTTTTTAAACTGCAACATTAACACCCCTCCTTCAGAGTGCAGGCACTGTACTTCCCATCTCCAGGACTCAAGTCCGGCCTGCCGGTTTCCCTGAAACCCTTCATAAATGTTACTTTGCTCACACTCCAACAGCACGTCAAGTATTAAAAAGCACCTTAATTATTTTAACAAGTGAGTTTATGAACTACAGTAGATATTTACAGCTAAAATAAAGGAGCTAATGAATATAATAATAAAAGAATGTATTAAAAGCAAAAATCAGTAGCACCTGAGGTAGTCAGTAGCACCTGGAGTATTTTAATAAATGTGACTATATGGACAAGAGGAGAAAAAAAAATAAATAAATGAGCTTGGGAATACAGTATAATGGCAAAATAGTGAACTTATTACACTTTAGCCCCTGAGAATAGCACTTTGATTATTTTAACAATTGTGATTATATGAACTAAGGTAGTTATATAAAGCTAAAATAAAGGAGAAAATATATAAGGGACTAAATTAAGTAATGGTAAACAAAGTTAATTGGACAGATAGTCATTATGATATAATACATGTATTGATTTGGGAGTAAGATCAGATTTGTAATGTATAATAAGTTGAGCAATTAATTGCACTATAAAAAGTAGAGAAATATGAGGTAGCTGGTACTAGTTAGCAAAAGATAGTTTTGGGATTCACACAATAATGTAATTGGAATATACACTAATTGCACACAATATAAAAGGGACTAAAAGTAGTGGTAAACAGAATTAAATGGACAGGTAGCAACCATGAATAACATTAATTTTGAGTAAGATTTGACTTGCAACACAAAATTATGAGCAATTAATAGCAAATAAAAAGTAAAAAGTATTTGAGGTAGCTGGTATTAGCTAGTAAAAGAAAAAAAAAATAATGCACAGTAATGTAATAGTAACGTACACTATATGCACCACACATATATGTGTGTTAAGGACACTTATCTAATCTATTACAGAAATGTCAGCTTTTCTAAGGAAGGTAGAGAAATCATGTTCATTTGAGTAAATGAGTAAATGAGAGAGAGAGGACAGAGATGCAGAGGTTGTAAACAAACACACGTTTGTATTATGATGATAATAATAATAATAATGATAGTAATAATAATAATAATAATAATAATAATAATAAATATAATATTGTTTAGCTTCCAACACAATGCAAGGTTTCTCTCTCTCTTTACTCCCAGTTACCCCCAGTAATATTATTGTGTACACATTTTCTTTGGTGTTGAACTAGAGAAAAAACATCATTCTTTCCGACACTCTGACGACTGGGAAAACATTTCATATTCCTGTTAATTTATTCTATTGTGGGGTGTATCTATCATGTTTATGTGTTACGTAGCATGTTTATATAATTTTGGAAAAATATAATAGATGGATTGTCAAAATTTTTTATATTAATGTAATATATGACATTTAATGTGCCTCAGGGTGATTATTATTGCATATTATTATTATCATTATTAATATGGCAGCACAGTATGTAAGTTTATTCAGGTACAGGTACACATAACTACAGGTCTCCCTCAACATTCGCGAGGGTTAGGGGATCAAGAGCCTCGCAAATGTTGAAAAACCGTGAATGTTTGGTGCCCCAATATATTGTAGGGAAATATATTACAATACTGCTTCCTTAACTTGTTGAACCATGAATAATCATAAAATACAGTGGACCCCCGCATACCGATGGCATCACATAACGATTAATCCGCATACCGCTTGCTTTAATCACAAAAATTTTGCCTCGCATACCGCTTAAAAACCCGCTCACCGATTTTCGTCCGAGACGCGTCCAATGTGCGCCCTCAGCCAGCCTCACATGTGCCGCCGGTGGCATTGTTTACCAGCCAGCCTCCGCGGTAACATCCAAGCATACAATCGGAATATTTCGTATTATTACAGTGTTTTCGATGCTTTTTCTGGAAAATAAGTGACCATGGGCCCCAAGAAAGCTTCTAGTGCCAACCCTACAGCAATAAGGGTGAGAATTACAATAGAGATGAAGAAAAAGATCATTGATAAGTATGAAAGTGGAGTGCGTGTCTCCGAGCTGGCCAGGTTGTATAATAAACCCCAATCAACCATCGCTACTATTGGTGGTACAGCTGCTGCTGCTGCTGCACTGTCAGCTGCTGCTGCTGCTGTAGCATCGTCTGCTGCTGCTGTAACATCGTCTGTTGCTGCTGTAGCATCGTCTGTTGCTGCTGTACCACCGTCAGCTGCTGCTGCTGCTGTAGCATCGTCTGCTGCTGCTGTAGCATCGTCTGCTGCTGCTGCTGCTGTAGCATCATCTGCTGCTGCTGTAACATCGTCTGTTGCTGCTGTAGCATCGTCTGCTGCTGCTGTAGCATCGTCTGTTGCTGCTGTAGCATCGTCTGCTGCTGCTGTAGCATCGTCTGCTGCTGCTGTAGCATCGTCTGCTGCTGCTGTAGCATCGTCTGCTGCTGCTGTAGCATCGTCTGTTGCTGCTGTACCACCGTCAGCTGCTGCTGCTGCTGTACCACCGTTGTTGGTGTGGCTTATTGAGAATACCAAGAAACAATTAACCCCAGAGGATTTGCCACCCAGGATAACCCAAAAAAGTCAGTGTCATCGAAGACTGTCTAACTTATTTCCATTGGGGTCCTTAATCTTGTCTCCCAGGATGCAACCCACACAAGTCGACTAACACCCAGGTGAACAGGGAAAAATGCCTGGAACTAGTGCTCATATTGGTGAATTTAAAGCCAGCAAAGGTTGGTTTGAGAGATTTAAGAATCGTAGTGGCATACACAGTGTGATAAGGCCTGTTCTGGAAGAAAATGCCAAACAGGACCTACAGTACTCAGGAGGAAAAGGCACTCCCAGGACACAGTGTCTCATCAGTCATTGCTGCATCTTCAATAAAGGTAAGTGTCATTTATTCTTCATTTAGTAGACTAGTACATGCACAATATATATTGTGCATGTACTACTCTACTATTGTGCATGTATCCTTCTCTTTGTGTGTAGGAAAATGTATATTTCATGTGGTAAAATTTTTTTTTTCATACTTTTGGGTGTCTTGCACGGATTAATTTGATTTCCATTATTTCTTATGGGGAAAATTCATTCGCATACCGATTATTTCGCATAACAATGACCCCTCTTGCACGGATTAAAATCGGTATGCGGGGGTCCACTGTACATGAAAACGTCGTAAATTGTACTAAATATATACATGTTATGCTTTAATAACGTATGTTATTTAATAACATGTATGTTAATACTCCACCACTGCCTCCACCAGTGCCTCCACCACTGCGAGTCCCTACTACCTTCCCTCCGACCCCCGCAACTGGCAGCCAGCCCTCCCACCACTCAGTGTGGTGAGTGTTTTGTTTGTTCATTATTTGCTATTAAACTACAGAATAAATAATGTAAACCCATTCATGACTGCATATTGGAATGGCTATTAGGAAAGGTATTAGACGGTGACATCATGTGTTTACTCTTGAACACAGCAAAGAATCAAGCATTTCTGCTATTGCTAATAATACAATAGTAGTAGTAATAATAATAATAATAATAATAATAATAATAATAATAATAATAAATACGATATAATTGAAGAAGGAAATTGTACAAAAATACGAGGGAGTGGTTGACACATCGTCAGTGTGACTTTGTTTATGCTGGAGTGAACATTCCCCTCATGGAAGGTTCCTTGATGTTGGTGAGGGGCTCTTGATTTAGGGAATTGGATCTGTGCTCCAGTTCCCCGAATTAAGCCTGAATGCCTTCCACATCCCCCCCCCCAGGCGCTGTATAATCCTCCGGGTTTAGCGCTTCCCCCTTGATTATAATAATAATAATGGAGTGAACATTAGTCTCCCTGCTCTTCCAAACATTTCACAATAATTCAGCGGTTGAGGCAGTGGTATTTAATAACATATATGTTATAAATAATAATAGTGCATGTTATTATTAAAAACATGTATTATTATTAACATGTATGTATTTAATAACATATATGTTATAAATAATAATAGTACATATTATTAATAACATGTATTATTATTAACATGTATGTTATTAAA
This sequence comes from Cherax quadricarinatus, assembly GCF_038502225.1. NCBI lineage: Eukaryota > Metazoa > Arthropoda > Malacostraca > Decapoda > Parastacidae > Cherax > Cherax quadricarinatus. The sequence goes on along the minus strand of NW_027196076.1, from coordinate 71,786 downwards.
TACCATTGCCTCAATCACTGCCTCTACCACTCCAGTCACACTCAATCTACAAGCACCAAACACAATGAATTATTGTGAAATGTTTGGAAGAGCAGGGAGACTAATGTTCACTCCTGCATAAACAAAGTCACACTGACGATGTGTCAACCACTCCCTCGTATTTTTGTACAATTTCCTTCTTCAATTATATCATATTTATTATTATTATTATTATTATTATTATTATTATTACTATTGTTATTATTAGCTGTAGCAGAAATGTTTAATTCTTTGCAGTGTTCAAGAGTAAACACATGATGTCACCGTCTAATACCTGTCCGAATAGCCATTCCAATATGCAGTCATGAATGGGTTTACATTATTTATACTGTAGTTTAATAGCAAATAATGAACAAATAAAACACTCACCACACTGAGTGGTGGGAGGGCTGGCTGCCAGTTGCGGGGGTCGGAGGGAGGGTAGTAGGGACTCGCAGGTGGCGGGAAACTTAAATATGATTTGGCGGCTGGGAATTTGGTGGCTGGGAATTTGGAGGTTGGGAATTCGCGAATGTGTGAAGCCCGTGAAAGTTGAAAACGTGAATGTTGAAGGAGACCTGTATAATTATCAGAGTATATATAAAACATGAAATAACTAAAACACTTGAAATTTTGGAAGGTTTCCAGACATAATGGAGAAACACGGTGCTCACGGAGAATATAAACAGACCAGGTGGAATGCGGTGACCATGTTAGAAAGTCAGGTAGGGGGAGCCGCATAGCGAGTTTTGGTCATAATTTGAAATGTTCGTATTAGTGGAATGCCGTAAAGTGAAACGCCGTAAAGTGTGGCCCTACTGTATAAGGCACACTTTTCCTCCCCAAAAAAGTCTTGGAAAAATCATCCTGTGCCTTATATGCTCTAGGTCAGGGTCAAGGGTAGGCTTTGTGTTACACTTTAGCAGTTGTTTACTAAAGTTATGTTACAACTGCTTGGAAACATCATCTAATATGTCTCTTATACTCGTGTGCCTTATATGCCGGAAACTATGGTAATCTGTAAAATTGTCTTGCTACTATATATATTTCCTACATTACATTCCTTGCTCTATAAATTCTGCATAATTAACAAATCAGAATTTAAGAAAATTCTTTCACATTTTAGCCTTGAGAGAAGAATACTGTAAGTACATCCATGTACTACTTACAGATTATTCTTGTGCATTACTATTTTCCTTCACATTTCAAGTGAAAGCACAGTACAATGTACTGACATGATCCTGATTACTCTGCATTATGTCAAGCATTGTGTCTATTTTTTGTAAAGTATTCTTGACCAATAATTCCACAGATCTTCACGAATTCTTATTTTCATACCATATACGGCTATGCTCTAAAGTTTGTACACTTTCTAATTTGTGATAGCAGTTATTATACAAAGATTTAATTTTTGTTGGTTCTTCCAGAGGAAACAGCAAGTATCATTATTATGGCATCCGTGTTAAGCCAACATCTCCGCTCGTTAATATAAACGACGATGGCAGTCCTGTCTCATTGCGGCAGCAGTCCTCAGCAGCTCATGTCAAGAAAAACAGCCAACAGCAGCTTCAGCAGCAACAGCAACAAAGTCAGGGTGTACAAAATCAACAAGGAAAGGGTGTAACATCGAGTATGCAGAAGAACAGTGACACTCACTATGATTCGCACACTCAGGTCCCTGCTGAAGCTTCCCCACAGGTAAGTAAAGGAACCACCTCCTTAATATAATGACTGTATTATGTTTATCATTTTAATGGGAAAGAACTAAGAGTGGAAGGATCATACAGCATCAGGGGAATGTGAGGAAGGAAGTGGTAGCTCCAGTCTTCGGATGACAAGCACTATACACAAATAACCCGCACATAAAAGAGAGAAGCTTACGACGACGTTTCGGTCCGACTTGGACCAAGTTGGACCGAAACGTCGTTGTAAGTTTCTCTCTTTTATGTGCGGGTTATTTGTGCATCGTTCCAGTCACGGTATTGTGCGTTTTTGTTATTTATGACAAGCACTTCAGTAGTATCAAGACTCCCCTTTGAAGGGTTCTTTACCTTGGACATGGTTACCATTTTATTATAATTCCAGTAGTTTTGTGCTGATCAGACTTCTAATACAGTATACAGATTTGTAAATACAGTGTCCTTAATGTGAAAACTTCGACTCTGCTCATAATCATAAGTCATTTAGGTTTTGTATTACAATCTCTTGCATATCAGTTGTTCTGATTTAGAATTTCTATATCTTTCAGACACTTCAAAACCAGCAGTACCTTGGTGATATTAGCCAAGCTGTTCCTATGTTTGGGGAAGTAGATTTTGGCACCACACAGCTGCCAGCCGGGGTAACAAGACCTCACCTTCACACCTTCACTGTACTCTACAGGGAACATTGTGAAACTATTTTGGAAGCTATATATAATCTACAGGTAATTTCATGTTTTGATATTACAGTGGTCCCTCGTTGTTTGTAATTAATCCGTTCCTGGAGCCGTTACTGTAAACGAAATTTACGATTTACGAATCAATTTTCCCCATAAGAAATAATGTAAATATAATTAATCCGTTCCTGACACCCAGAAGTATTAAAACAAAAATGTTTTTAACATGAAATATGCATGTAGTACATAAACAATACAATGGGAAATGATGAATGAAACATTAACAGCATAACACTTACCTTTATTGGAGATTCTTCTTAGTGTATGGGAGACTGGAGGAGGAGAGAGAGTGGATTGTTTATAGTTTGGAAGGGGAATCCCCTTCCATCAACACCTCAGGTACCATTTGCTTTTCTGGGGTTGCTTCTCTTCTCTGTTTCTTAATGCCGCTAGGACCACCTTGAGAGTCACTGGAGTCCTGTCTCACAAAATAACTGGAGAGAGCTCTGTTTCTGGCGTCTCTTTAACACTTCCCTAAAATGGCCCAAGACTTTGTCACTGTACATGTTGCCAACCTGGCTTGCAACAACCTTGTTAGGGTGATGTTTCTCCATAAAGCTTTCCATCTTACCCCACATAGTAAAAATCTCTTTAATTTCTGAAGAAGGCACCTTCTTCCATCTCTCTTCCTCCACCTCCGCAGCAAGATTCTGAGCTGCGATGTGTTGCTCTTCCTGCTGAAGCTCTTGCAGCTCCTCAGTGGTGAGCTCTTCATTGTGGTCTTCACCAATTCTTCTACATCCTCCAAACTCACATCCAATCCCATGGAACTCCCCAGTGCCACAATTGATTTTACAACAGACATAGGCTCATTAGGGTCAGTCCCAAATTCTTCAAAATCCCTCTTGTCGACACAATCTGGCCACTCGCTTCACCACTATTTGCAGGCAATTTCTTTACCAAATCTTCATGCAACTGCCTAGCCTTTTCACAAATAAACGAAGTCATAAGAGTATCTTCTGCTAATTGTTTCTCATTTATCCACACCAATAATAACTTCTCAACCTCTTCCAGTACTGGTGATCTCATTTTTGTTAGCATAGTTACTCCCTTTGCAACAACAGCATCCTTTATTTCATTTTTCTTGGCCGCTATGGAACATAAGGTTGTGTAGGGTTTCTTATACATCCTGGACAGTTCGGCCACACTTGTACCACTTTCATATTGTTCAATGATGGTTTTCTTAAATTCAATCATATTTCTCACCTTCTTTACCACAGGCTTGGCACTAGGAGCTTTCTTTGGAGCCATGGTAGCTTATTTAGTACTTGCAAGCACTAAAATAAATGGAATATTATGAAATATTTCGCTGGAGCACGTGAGGGGACCTTCGCTCACTGGTAAACAATGCCAGACTGGCTGCCGCCCTGGCTCACGCCGTGGGTACGCGTCCCGGACGAACTACGACTCGCGAGTCAACCTATGAAAAGCGAGTCCATGTTTATACGAAAATACCTCTATGATTGGCGAATTTTACGATTGCCGGGAACTACGAAAAGCGGGGGACCACTGTATTATTATTATTACTACCTTGCTCACACTCCAACAGTTTGTCAAGTCCCATAAATATTTTTCTCCACTCACTTCTGTGTAGGCATGTTAGAAAGCAAATGGTTTTTGGGACTTGACAAGCTGGTGGAGCATGAGCAGGATAACATTTTATGAAGGGATTCAGGGAAACTGATTAGCTGGACTTGAGTCCTGGAGGTGAGAAGTACATTACATGCACTCTGAAGGAGTGGGGGATATCTGCATTTTGGAAGGGCATCTGAGCTATAGTATCAGCATGCCTCAGGCAAGACAGTGAGAGAGTCAATGATGGTGAAAGTGTTTCTTCCTCCGGGTCACCTTGCCTCAGTGGGAGATGGCCGATGTATTAATTTTTTTTTTTTTAACACACTGGCCATCTCCCACCGAGGCAGGATGACCTGAAAAAGAAACACTTTCACCATTATTCACACTATCACTGTCTTGCCAGAGGCAAGTAATCAGATTTGATCTGAAAAATGAGAAGTTAGCTCCAGTTCCTTTGTCAACAGTGAGATCAAGAGCCTTTTACCAGCATCTAGGTATTCACTGTTGAAGGGTGTTTATATATATATAAGTTTAATTTTAAGATAATTTGCCATATTTGTTACTGTGCAAGACAGGTATACAATACCGACAAGATAAAAGTTAAGACACTTGTGCAACATCTGGTTATCTTTATTGTAGACGTCTACAATAAAGATAACCAGATGTTGCACAAGTGTCTTAACTTTCATCATATTTGTTACTGCATAGCATTGTTTTAGAATTATAAATTAGCTGGTAGAGTGGTTGCTATATAGTTTTTCTTGTATTATTTAGCTTAATGTTTTAACTTGTGTTGCATTTCAGTTAGTCTTCCACAATACATTTTTTTTATTTTTTTTTATTCAACAAGTCAGCCGTCTCCCACTGAGGCAGGGTGACCCAAAAAAGAAAGTAAATCCCCAAAAAGAAAATACTTTCACCATCATTCAACACTTTCACCTCACTCACACATAATCACTGTTTTTGCAGAGGTGCTCAGAATACAACAGTTTAGAAGCATATACGTATAAAGATACACAACATATTCCTCCAGTAATGCACTGCATTCTAGTGGCTTTCTTTTGTGCTTAACAATATTTTATTAAATGTAAATTACATTACCTCTATACAGTAGGACCCCTGCCATGGATACCGAAACCACAAATACATAGTAGCAAACCCTATATATAAGTCCTATACATACCTATTATAAAGTTTGATAAATTATTACTCTTTTAATGATGTGAAACACTTCATGGCTTCTCTTAGGCTTTGAAGACCTGCCAGCTTCTCTACTTCTGTGCTTTGGGTCCATTATTATGCAAAATTAAGAGGTATTTTTGGGCCACAGTAAACTGTGGATAACTGAAACCACGGATACCGAATCAGTGGATACTGGGGTTTTGCTGTGCTGCAGAAAATACATAAATTTATTATTATTATTATTATTATTTTAGACACTTGTATAAGATGCTATGTACTTAACATTCCTGAAAATGGCATCTTACTAAAAAATATACCATGAAAATTGAAAAATACATAGGGAAAATAGGGTTTGTTCATAAGTTTACTAGGAATGCTAGGCTTTTTTAAATATCTTATTTTGTCAAAAATAATGAAGTTTTTGAAACCTTATATTGTAGATGATGTTGCTTGTATGTCAAAAACTATATGTTGTGTGCCCAAATTCTGAATAAAAACTTAGTTATTAAATAAATTCACTTAATGTTTCAGGTAAGATACTGTTTGACGATTGTTTTTTACACAGTACACAATCTATCCTTCCAGAGAAAATGGGCATGTTACTCCTCTCAGAGAAAATGGAGAAGGCTTCCAATGACTACTTTAAATTTAATACACAGTCTTATGAGTACAAAATATGTAAAAAATGTAGCCAGAAAGAATATTTCCTACCTTAAATTTTTTGCTTCATTTGCTTGTAGATTTAGAAGTGTTTGGAGATGGTTATGTAACTCAACTGAGTAATACACAGCTGTGGGTCATCTGTTGTATTAGCTGAAGCCTCTTATACATTTCACAACATTTTTCTAAATTATAATAGTAACAAAAAAAAAAAAAAAAGAATTTTATCCTTCCTTATTGATAAAGAAATGTTTGGAAATGGTTTTGACTACTGAGCTGTACATGGCTGCAAGACACCCAATTGTTTTATCAACAATGCTGTCCTATATGTACAATTTTTACAGCATCCTATACAAATTCATGATACAATTTCTCAGTTGTCATATCGTGAAAATATGATATAGAAATGTGTCTTATACATGGATCTACTATACTTTAGTCTTCCACAGTGTTCTTGCACTGTACTTTCACACCAGTATGCTTGGGATAAATACAATGCATAGTGCAATGAAGATTTATTATTATTATTATACTTTAGGGGAATGCACCAGACCCAGAGGGGGTCAAAACAGTGCCTGGGCATGACAAGCCTGGCCCAGGGCCAGGCTGTGAGAGTAAGAAAAAGCTCAAAATCCCTCAAAGCTTCAGCTGAAGGAAGGGAAGGACAAGTCCAAGACTAGTCAATGAAAAAGGGCCTCAATTAGAGGCTGACATATAAAGCATATCTTTATTTCTTCTTTCGTTTAGGTTTCTCTATTTCCATAATGTACATTGAAAGTCTCTAGTACAAGCATTATATTTCTGAACTTTAATAAAATGCCTTCAACAGTTTAGCCTTTTTTTTTTTGTATTTATACCTCTCAACCACTCACAAAAGTTTGGCATAATACCCCAAATTTGGTGTAATACATTTAATTACATCTTAGCCCTACCTGACAATATCAAAACTTTGCTTTCATGAACAACATTATTCAATAAAGATAGCTTCAGCAAGGATACTAAAGTAATAAATTAGAGGGAAACAGAAAATGCAGATAAGAAAAGAAGTATGTAAAATGTACACAGTACTCACATTTTGAGATTCTATATAAAAAAAGCAGAAAAGTTTCATACGAAAAATAAAGTGGTAGAAATCTCTCCTTCTGTGTTTAATTTTCACATCATTACTAGAATATTACATAGTGGTTCACAATATTTTTCTATAACCCACTTCATTTCTCGGTTGTTTTTAGTGACTACCCTTACCTCAAAGTCTATTAAATGAAATGTCTAGATAATTTTTCCTCACAAAGCAGTCAGCTTAAGGTATTACTTTTATAATAGTCCATTGTATTGTCTTTCCTTTCTGTGTAACAGTTTTCGATGGTGGAAAGCTTATGGAGACGATTCTGGATGGTAAATAACAACAACACTGTGGCTAGTGTGGCTAAATCTTCATCAAGTGAGGTGTCTGATGATGACGACGGAGACCTGGCTTCATTACTACCAGCATCTGTCCTTCAGGTGAGTCTTACAAGGATATTGCTCTATATGACAAGTACTGTACCAGTGCAAATGTTTGATAAATATTATTTATGACTTTTAAATGGATTTGGAAGTACAGTATTAACCCTTTCAGGGTCAAGACCCCCCCTGCTCTCAGAATTGCAAAATTTAAAAAAAAAAAATTGTTTTTTTTATGAAATGGTAGAGAACCTTTTTTCTGAAGGTAATGAAACAAAAAGTACAAAATTTGATGGAAAACTGACAAAATTACTCTTTCGTGAATTTTGCTGTCATCGATATTTACGCATTGGCGATTTCATCCACTTTGAGTCCGATTTTAGGCCAATTCAATTGTTCCAATTCTTAGCTATTTCACTAGTATGTCTTTCACTCTATCAGTTGAGTACAAGAAACTGCCCATTCAACTATTTAAACTACCCAGTAAAGTGATCAGAAATTGGTAATTTGGCCAATTTCACACAAAATTCAAGAAGTGTCAGTTTCAATATAGATTCCAGAATAAACAATGCAGACATTACTGACACTAAAATAACATTTTATCTGTTCATTAGTGATCTCTCCAGGCCTCTCTTATGTTACGCTTGCTTTCCATTTTGAATTTTTATTTACATAAAAAATGGAAGATTTACTGTTATGGAGTTTACTGCATTATTGTAATAATTGTATAAATAATGTCAGTTCATTTCTAAATGCGTATTAGACTGACCAGTTAGACTCTTATCGGACAAATGATGTCATTTGTGTACTCTGGAATATTGGCAAAAATCAAACATTTCCACTACTTTGAGCTCAATTTGAAGCTACTTTCAGTTCTTAAACCAATCAGAATAATCTCTGTTTGCTGTAATTTATCTTCCATTCTATCAAATGAGACCAAGAACACAACCATAAAACCCATAGGAAAATACACTGCAAAGTCACTGTTTTAAACCTGCATGCTGCAGAATTTTTTTATATGGTGCACCTTTACTGCATAGACCCATTCTCTCACATCTAGGCCCAAATTTACTACTCACAGCTTATCTGAGTGAGCTGAGCTCATGGCATAGTACTATGGGATCGACCGACCGTTTTCAAAGCTGTAGTACAATGGGACCGACACCAAAAGGGTTATTAACCCTTAAATGGTCCAAACGTATATATACGTTTTTTCAACATCTGAAAGTATGTAAAAAAATGTAGATCTTCTTTTTTGTTTTACATTTGGAAACGTGTAAAAAAAATTTTTATCTACATTTTTTTATTACTACATTTGAGAATATGTAGAAAAAAGTAGATCTACTTTTGTAGCACTACGAATTTGAACGTCGATTTGTTTGGACCGTTTAAGGGTTAAAACCTAACACAGTAACACACATGTATATTGTACAACCCATGTAGGTTTAGCACTTCTATATTTATGTAATACATGTATTGGTTGAAACAGACACTCCATGGATAAGCAGAAAAAAATTCTTCCTCTGTAAGCCATACGTGTCATAAAATGCTAGGGGCAAGAGGCTAGTAACCCCTTCTTCTTTTTCAGGTCATCCTACCTTGTTGGAAGACAGCTGGTGTGTTAAAAAAAAATACACAAATGCAGAGTAAAACTTTATTAAGATATTTTGCCTGTACAACAGGTTTCTTCAAGTCAGTATAAAATAATATACAGCAATCGTATTTATAATAGTATGAGGCCAGCTGTCAGCAGATGAGTAGTTCAAATTCAAATTCAAAGTTTATTCTCTATAAGGATTACAATGCTGAGTTTACAGAATTTGGTTATTGTGTGGTTTACATGTAGTAAAATAATAGTTACAGAGTGTACCACTAGAACGCCTAGCATGGCTAGGCATTTCGGGCAGACTTAAATTAAATCTTAAGTTTAAAATATTACAAAATTATGAGGTAAGTTGGTATTATGGCTAAGTGACTAAATACTAGTTTGTGAGTTTAGCAATGTGAATGCTTTTGTTTTGGCACTATACATAGTTTCAGTATTGGAGTATCACAGGCCAACTTATGTCTAGTTAAGATTCATTATTTTGAGATTGAGATTCATATTTCAGTTTATGGTCAAATGGGTGAGTGAGTGTAAGTGTTAACCACCAGGTGGTATTCGTGTAATTAGTTGACAGGGTGTATCAGGGAGATAAGATGTTTTCTGATGGTAGTTTTGAAGGTGATGAATGTGTCTGCAGTTTTAGAATTTTCAGGTAGGGTGTTCCAGATTTTAGGGCCTTGGACATACATTGAATTTTTGTAGAGGTTTAGTCGGACACGGGGAATGTCATAGAGATATTTGTGTCTGGTGTTGTGCCTGTGGGTTCTGTCACAACTATCAAGAAAGCATTTTAGGTCAAGATTAATATTGGAATTTAAGGTCCTGTAGATGTAGATTGCACAGTAGTAAGTGTGGATGTACTGAACAGGGAGTAAGTTTAGATCTATGAAGAGTGGGGGGGGGGTGTTGCCAGGGATGGGATTTAGTGATTATTCTTACTGCGGCTTTTTGTTGGGTTATTATTGGCTTTAGGTGTGTTGCTGCAGTTGAACCCCAAGCACAGATAGCATAGGTGAGGTATGGATATATAAGTGAATGGTATAGTGTGAGAAGGGCAGTTTGCGGCATGTAGTATCATATCTTGGAGAGGATCCCAACCGTTTTGGATACTTTTTTGGTTATGTGTTGGATATGGGTGCTGAAGTTCAGGTTGTTGTCGAGGTATAGGCCTAGGAATTTGCCCTCATTATGCCTGGCAATTAGAGTGTTGTCAATCTAAATGTTAATTTGCGTATCTCCTGCTCTGCTACCAAACATAATGTAGTAGGTTTTGTCAGTGTTAAGCGTAAGTTTATTGGCTGTCATCCAAGTCGATATTTTGATCAGCTCCTTATTAACAATGGTGTTGAGGGTGGCAAGATTAGGGTGAGAGATGACATAAGTCGTGTCATCAGCAGAGACTGGGGTTCAGGTGTTGAGATACGTTTGGAAGATCATTGATGTATATGAGGAAGAGCAGGGGACCAAGGACACTTCCCTGCAGAACTCCATTACCAAGTGGCTGTGTTGTTGATGCTGTGTCTTTAATGGTGACATACTGATACCTATTAGTAAGGTAAGATTTGAAATATGCAAGTGCATGGCCTCTTATACCATAATGGTCAAGTTTATGAAGTAGGATGCCATGGTCTACTGTGTCAAAAGCTTTTCTTAGGTCAGTAAAATTTCCTAGTGGATATTCCTTATTTTCCAATGCTGTGTAAAGCAGATCTAGCCTTTTTATGATTGCATCGTTAGTGCTTTTATTTTTCCTGGGTGTAAGATCTTGGTGTTGGTGACAATATATAGATGAGATGTCCCAGTCTGGCAACTAGGATACAAGAGCACCAGTATGCATGTAGAATGCATTACATGAGTAATGAATGTGTATACACAGATTACCTTGAATTAATTCTTAGACAGTTTTAACAATGTTTTACCTGTGATCAGTTTTGAGGGCTCTTCTATCCCTGGATCCCTGCCTGAGGCTAGGCTTTCCAGTTGCCTGACTGTGCAAGCAGTTTACAGGCCCACATAGCTATTACACTCTGGTTGATATGGCAAGTGTAGAAGAAAGTTGTCCAGTGTTTTGAAAACTTTTTTCATTCCTACAGTATTTCTGCTGTCTGCTGTTGAGGAATCATGAGCCATGGATGTTGACACATTCTCTTCAGTTGTAGCCATGGCTCCCCTGCTTTTTATTTGAACATTTCCACTTTTTTTTCATAGCCAGTAGGTTATTATAGCAGCGTGTGGATTAGGGACCAGGTCCTGAAGCATCTTCCTTGTAATGGTATATAAACCATATATAAAATCAAATATCTCTCTTCTCCATTCCAGAGAGAGAAATCCAAGTGCTTTTAATCATTCCCAATAGTTTAGAGGTTTTATTGATTTAGTGTGAACAGCATATAACCTCTATATATTTTCCTGTACTTCTGTCTTTTTGGCCTTGAGAGATGTGAGTACAGAACAATATTCAAGTCAGAAGAACACAAATAATTTGAAAAGTATCATCATTTGAAAGTTTTCTGTATGACAGGTCCTTTGATATAATTATTCCTAAATATTTTACCTGTTCCTTACATTCTATGATATGGTCTGCCTGTGTTCTATGGTATATACTGTGCTTGTTTTGAGGTCTTCATTCTTCCCCTACCAAAGTACAATACATAGTTAAAATTTGAAGATCATATTACATATTTTCCTTTGTCCATTGGAAGACTTGTTTGATTTCTGTGTGGTGTTTTTGTCTTCTACTGAGATGATATTCATACTTAAGAACATAAGAAGAAGGAACACTGCAGTAGGCCTACTGGCCCATGAGAGGCAGGTTCGGGTCTCCTACCAGCTTAAGCCAATGATCCAACCTAATCAGGTCAGGTCACATCCACTTAAGGAAGGAGCATGGCATCAGACCTATTAGCACAAGCTAGTCAGGTCCAACTCACACCCACTCATGTATTTATCTAACCTATTTTTAAAACTACACAACATTTTAGCTTCTATGATGGTGTTCAGGAGTCTGTTCCACTCATCCACAACTACAGTGGACCATCGGATAACGACACATTTTTGCGTCAAAATATTGGCCTGGTTAACAACAAAGAACTCAGTTAAAGTCATTCGTCCCGAACGTGTTTTCGCGGCCTGAGTGGCCTGGCCACTCCATGTACAGCCAGTGTGTCATTGTTTACAAGCCAGTGAGGACGATTCCACACATACATGCGATACATTTTGTATTATTCCATTTTTTTAATGCTTGTAACTGCTAAATAAGCCACCTTGAGCCCAAAGAAAGCTTCTAGTGCCAGCCCTTTGGTAAAGAGGGTGAGAAACACTATAGAATTAAGAAAAAGTTGGTAGAAAGATACGAAAGTGGTGGTGGTAGAGGGTGGTAGTGACGGTGGTACACCAGCCAGGGTACTTCCCCACACACCAGCCAGGGTACTTCCCCACATACCAGCCAGGGTACTTCCCCACACACCAGCCAGGGTACTTCCCCACATACCAGCCAGGGTACTTCCCCACATACCAGCCAGGGTACTTCCCCACATACCAGCCAGGGTACTTCCCCATATACCAGCCAGGGTATTTCCCCACACACCTGCCGGGGTACTTCCCCACATACCAGCCAGGGTATTTTCCCCACACACCTGCCAGGGTACTTCCCCACATACCAGCCAGGGTATGTGCAGCCAGCAGTAACAACCTCATTGATTAGGCCCTGATCCACAGGGAGGCTTTGTTGTGGACCAGGCCGTGGGGGCATTGATCCCTGGAATGCCCTCCAGGTAGGCAGGTAGGTAGACATACCAGCCAGGGTGCTTTCCCACACACCCACCAGGGTACTTCCCCACATACCAGCCAGGATATCTCTCCACACACCTGCCAGGGTACTTCCCCACATACCAGCCAGGGTACTTCTATACACACCAGCCAGGGTACTTCCCTACACACCCACCAGGGTACTTCCCCACATACCAGCCAGGGTACTTCCCCACACACCAGCCAGGGTACTTCCCCACATACCAGCAAGGGTATTTCCCCACACCTGCCAGGGTACTTCCCCACATACCAGCCAGGGTACTTCCCCACATACCAACCAGGGTACTTAACCACATACCAGCCAGGGTACCTCTGCATGCACCAGCTAGGGTACTTCCCCACATACCAGCCAGGGTACTTCCCCACACACCCACCAGGGTACTTCCACACATACCAGCCAGGGTACTTCCCCACATACCAGTCAGGGTATTTTCCCACACACCTGCCAGGGTACTTCCCCACACACATGATTTGATTTGAGTGGGACTTGCACATGAGTGAATAGAATTATCAAAGCTTATTGCTTAGGAAGCACTGAAAATTGGGTTGGGCAAATACGATTCTGTTAGTGGGATGGTTTGTGAAGGACTTGCCTAGTATGGGCCAGCAGGCCTGCTGCAGTGTTCCTACTTTCTTATGTGCAAACATTTATGGATGGACATCACCCTGACACAGTTGTTGCAGGACATGCTAGCAACATCTACAGTGACACTGTTGTGTCCCATATTAGGGAAATTTTAAAGAGATGCCAGAAATAGAGCTCTCTGGACAGATATTTAGTGCTACAGGTGTGCAGTCACTCCCAAGCTGGGCCTAGTGGCATTAAAAAACAAAGAAGAGAAATAACCCTGGAAAAGGACTTGGTACCTGAAGTCTTTATGGAAGGGGATTCCCCTTCCAAATAATAGTACACCTCCATCCTCTCCCCTCTCATCTCATCACTCATTAATAAGTCTTCAATAAAGGTAAGTGTCATTTTAGTATTGTTTATTCTGCATGTCTCATTGTTTTCTGTGTAGGTAAATATATATTTCATGTAAAAAATTATTTTGTTTAATACTTTTGGGTGTCTGGAATGGATTAATTGGATTTCCATTATTTCTTATGGGGAAAATTAATTTGGATAACGACAGAAACAGTTAAAGACAAGCTCTCTGGAACGGATTAATGTCATTAACTGAGGGTCCACTGTAATTACCAAACCAGTGCTTTCCTCTATCCTTCCTGAATCTGAATTTTTCCAACATAAAACCATTGCTGTGAGTCCTGTCTTGAGTAGATATTTTTAGCACGCTATTTACATCTCCTTTATCTATTCCTGTTTTCCATTTATACTCCTCAGTCACATCCTCCCTAATTCTATGCCTTTCTAGAGAGTGCAGATTCAGGGCCCTCGGTCTATCCTCATAAGGAAGATTTCTGATACATGGGATCAACTTTGTCTTCCTCTTTTATATGTTTTCCAGTGCATTTATACAGTGGACCCCCGCTTAACGATCACCTCCCAATGCGACCAATTATGTAAGTGTATTTATGTAAGTGCGTTTGTACGTGTATGTTTGTGGGTCTGAAATGGACTAATCTACTTCACAATATTCCTTATGGGAACAAATTCGGTCAGTACTGGCACCTGAACATACTTCTGGAATGAAAAAATATCGTTAACCGGGGGTCCACTGTATATCCATTCTGTAATAGTGACCAAAACTATGCTGCATAATTTAAATGTGGCCTAACCAAAGGTATATAGAGTTGAAGAACTACCCAAGGACCCCTATTATTATTTATGCTTGATGTGAAGTCAAGGAACACTTATGCACTGTTGTCTTGGTTTTAGATTACTGCTAATCAGAACTCCCAAATCCTTTTTGCAATTAGTAATATTAAAATCTCCATTACATGTATTTAGTTTATATGTGGCATGGTTATTTTCCTGTCCAGTGTTTAGAACTTTGCATTTGCCTATATTAAACTGCATCTCCCTCTTCTCTGACCACTGCATCAGTGCTCTAATGTCCTCTTCAGCATGAATTCGACGGCCTGTTTTGGTGTCATCGGCAAACTTGCTTATGTTGCTAATTATTCCCTCACTTTTGTCATTTATGTAGATTGTGAACAACAAGGAACCCAACACTGACCCCTGTGGAACATCACTCATGACGCTTCTCCACTTTGATTTCTCCCCATTTATGCAAACTCTCACGCCTCTATCCAGGAAAAAATTTCTCTGCCTATTCTGTGTGCCTTAATTTTCCTCAATAGTTTCTGATGTGGGACTATCAAAAGACTTACTGAAGTCCATATACACAATATCATATTCATTACCTGATCAACCTCCTCAAATACCTTAGTGAAAAAAGTTAATAAATTTGTAAAGCAGAAATGCCCTTTTGTAAAACCGTGCTGAGATTCATTAATCAATTTATGCCTTACAAGATGGCTGCGAATTGCCTCAGCAATTATAGATTCCATAAATTTTCCCACTATGGAGGTTAGGCTTATTGGTCTATAGTTTGAAGCTAAGGACCTGTCACCTGCTCTGAAAATAGGTATCACATTTGCCATTTTCCACTTATTTGGCACTATGCCAGTTTGTAGTGATATGTTGAAAAGATTAGCCAAAGGTTTGCTAAGCTCCTCTTTACATTCCTTTAGAACCCTTGCGTACAGCTCATCAAGGCCCGGGGATTTGTTAGGTGTTAATTTATCGATTTGTCTAAGAACCATGTCACTTGTGACCCTAATCGTGCATAGTTTATTATCATCCTGTTCTACGTAATTAATTATTTCTGGAACATCTCTAGTATCTTAACCCTTTGACTGTCATAACCCCAAATCCTGAGGTGTCTCCTGGTGTCGAAAAATTTAAAAAAAAAGAAAAAAATTATTTTTTCTTATGAAATGATAGAGAATCTTTTCCCGATGGTAAGGACAAGGGCTCTGGTGGCCTGGTGGTTAACGCTCTCGCTTCACACGGCGAGGGCCTGGGTTCGATTCCCAGCCAGAGTAGAAACATTGGGCGTGTTTCTTTCCACCTGTTGTCTATGTTCCCCATCAGTAAAATGGGTACCTGGGTGTTAGTCGACTGGTGTGGGTCGCATCCTGGGACACTGACCTAATTTGCCCGAGATGCTCAGCATAACAAGTGGCTTTCTATGTAGTAGTACGTCATTGTTGTCAGCTAGGGCTGTATACCATGTACATGTACTTGTAGTAAATAAAATTATTATTATTATTATTATTAAAGAACAAAATTTGATGGAAAACTTATGGAATTATGCTCTCGCGAAGTTAGAGACCTCGGCGATATTTACGAATCGGTGATTTCGCCCACTTTGAGCCCTATTTTTGGCTAATTCCATTGTTCCAGTCGACCAAACACATAGCTATTTCTTTAGAACTCCATTTGTTCTATCGATTGAGTACAAGAAACTGCCCATTTACCGATTTCAACTACCCAATAACGTGGTCAGAAATTTGCAATTTGGCCAATTTCACACAAATTAAAAAATATGCCAGTTTCAAAATAGGGTCCAGATTGAAAAATGCAGACATTCCTGGTTCTAAAATAACATTTTCTTTGTTCATCAGTCATGTCTCCAGGCCCCTCTAATATTACTCTTGTTTTCTATTTTGAATTTTTATTCAAAAAAAAAAAAAATATAAGATTTACTGTTATGCAGACAACTGCAATATTGTAATAATTGTATAAATAATGTCAACCCATTCATGACTGCATATTATTATTATTATGATCAAAAAGAAGCACTAAGCCACAAGGGCTATACAGCATGACTGCATATTAGAATGGCTAGTTTGACATTTATTGGACAATGACATCATTTGTTTACTTTTGAACATTGACAAAAATCAAACATTTCCCCTACTTTGAGCTCCATTTCAATGTTCTTTTCATAGTAAAACAAATCAAAATCACCTCTATTTCTATAATATGTTTTCCATTCTATCAAATGAGACCAAGAAAACGAGAATACAACCATAAATACTGTATGAAAGTACACCACAAAGTCGGCGTTTTTATCCAGAAAACACAGTCAGTTTTTTTTTCTCATTATGCACTGCGTGCTGCAAGATTTTTTTATATGGTGTACACTGACCACACAGACCCATTCTCTCACATGTGGGCCTACCAGCTTCCTCCTGCTTGATTTGAAGCTGATGTAATTTTTGAGTATATGTGTATACGTCAAACACGGTGGCTTGTAAGATGTATGTATACGACCGAAACAGTCAAAGGGTTAAGATCATTTTTGTTTGACTTACTTCCCTATTCAGAACATAAGTTGTCTGAGCAGCTAGAACTATGCTCTGGAAAGCATATTGGAAACCATCTCCACCTACCTGACCCACAGTCGGATCATTCCAGTTCAGCCCACCCAGGTAATTTCTCAGTCCTATAAAATCATCCAAGTGGAAGTCAGGGACAGAGACTTGATTGCCATTATTAGGGTAATTCCATGATATATTAAAACTGAGTGATACGTGATCATTTTCCCCAAGCTCATCATTAACCTCAAGATTTTTAATTAGCAATTTCCTGCTAGCAAGAACCAAGCCAAGCAGGTTATTTCCTCTAGTTGGTTCTGTCACAAACTGTTTAAAAAACAATCCTGTCAAATTGCTCCAGTCAGTTTGTATGAAGTTAAAATCTCCCATCAGCACAACATTTTCATATGTAGATACTTTACGAATTTCGTCTCATAGAAGTTTACTGCACTCCCTATCAAGGTTTGGGGGCCTGTAAATCACATCCAAGATTAGTTTTTCACAGCCCTTGAGAAGTTGTATCCACACAGATTCAGTGGCTGATGCTTCTAATTTTATATCTTGTCTAACACAACATGTTAAATTATCTCTGACATACAGTGGTCCCTCGTTTATCATCATTAATCCGTTCCTGGAAGTGCGACGATTATCGAAATAAACGATTTTCGAATCAGTTTTCCCCATAAGAAACAACGTAAATACAATTAATCCGTTCCTAACACCCAGAAGTATTAAAAGAAAATTTTTTTTTACATGAAATATAGATGTAGTACATAAACAGTACAATGGGACATAATGAATGAAACATTAGCTGCATAACACTTACTTTTATTGGCAATTCTTCTTAGTGTATGGAAGACTGGAGGAGGAGAGAGATTGGATTAGTTACTGTTTGGAAGGGGAATCCCCTTCCATTAACACCTCACGTACCAAGTCCTTTTCTGGGGTTACTTCTCTTCTCTGTTTCTTAATGCCACTAGGACCAGCTTGAGAGTCACTGGAGTCCTGTCTCGCAAAAAAAGTGTCCAGAGAGCTCTGTTTCTGGTGTCTTTTTAAAACTTCCCTAAAATGGGCCAAGACTCTGCCACTGTACAAGTTGCCGATATGGCTTGTAACATCCTTCTCAGGGTGATGTTTCTCCATAAATCTTTCCATCCTACCCCATATATCAAAAATCTCTTTAATTTCTGAAGAAGGCACCTTCTTCCATCTCTTCCTCCTCCTCTGCAGCAAGATTCTGAGTTGCGATCTGTTGCCGTTCCTGCTGAAGATCTTGCAGCTCCTCAGTGGTTTGCTCTTCGTTGTGGTCCTCCACCAACTCTTCCACATCCTCCAGACTCACATCCAACCCCATGGAACTCCCCAATGCCACAACAGAGTTCACAACTGACATAGGCTCATCAGGGTCAGCCACAAACCCTTCAAAATCCCTATTGTGGACACAATTTGGCCACAATTTTCTCCAAGCAGAGTTCGAAGTCCTGGTAGTCACTCCCTCCCAAGCCTTACCTATAAGGCTTATGCAATGGAGGATACTGAAGTGTTCTTTCCAAAACTCTCTTAGGGTCAAATGAGTGTCTGAGGTCACATTAAAGCATCTTTGAAACATTGCTTTGGTGTAGAGTTTTTTAAAGTTTGAAAT
The DNA here is from genome assembly GCF_038502225.1 of Cherax quadricarinatus. Taxonomy (NCBI): domain Eukaryota; kingdom Metazoa; phylum Arthropoda; class Malacostraca; order Decapoda; family Parastacidae; genus Cherax; species Cherax quadricarinatus. Next base: position 53,129 of record NW_027196076.1, on the reverse strand, counting down.
GACCTGCTGGTCCGTGGGCTGGAGGAGAGGATTGGTATTCGGGGGCAAGAACTTTACTGTGATGAACCCAAACTCCTGCAGAATTAGGTCATCCAAGTTTGGAGGATGAGCAGGTGCATTGTCCATTACTGGGAGGCACTTGAGATCCAATTTCTTTTCCAGGAGGTAATTCTTCACACTAGGGCCAAACTCTTCATTGAAGCACTTGACGAAAATTTCCCTCGTGACCCATGCCTTATTATTAGATCTCCAAAACACACACAATTTACTCTTCATAACATTGTTTTTCCTGAACACTCTGGAATTTTCAGAATGGTACACTAGTAACAGCTTCACTTTGAAATCCCCACTAGCATTAGCACAGAACATGAGCGTCAGCCTGTCTTTCATAGGCTTGTGTCCTGGCAGTCCCTTTTCCTCCTGAGTAATGTAGGTCCTCTTTGGCATTTTCTTCCAAAAGAGGCCTGTTTCGTCACAATTGAACACTTGTTCAGGTTTCAGTCCTTCAGCCTCTATGTACTCCTTGAATTCACTTACGATTTTGTAGCTGCAATTTTGTCAGAACTGGCAGCCTCACCATGCCTTATCACACTGTGTATGCCACTACGGTTCTTAAATCTCTCAAACCAACCTTTGCTGGCCTTAAATTCACAAATATCAGTACTCGTTGCAGGCAGTTTCTTTACCAGATCGTCATGCAACTGCCTAGCCTTTTCACAAATAATCGACATCATAAGACTATCTCCTGCTAATTGTTTCTCATTTATCCACACCAATAATAACTTCTCAACATCTTCGAGTACTGGTGATCTCATTTTTCTCAGCATATTTACCCCCTTTGCAACAACAGCATCCTTGATTTCCTTTTTCTTGGCCATGATGGAAGATATGGTTGCACCGGACTTGTTATACATCCTGGCCAGTTCGGCCACACGTATGCCACTTTCATATTCTTCAATGATGTTTTTCTTAAATTCAATCGTATTTCTCACCTTCTTTACCAAACGCTTGGCACTAGGAGCTTTCTTTGGAGCCATGGTAGCTTATTTAGCACTTTCAAGCACTAAAATGAATGGAATATTATGAAATATTTCGTATGAACAAGTGAGGGGACTCGCTCATTGGTAAACAATGGCACACTGGCTGAGGCAGTTCAGAGACGTGAGTCAACTGACCATTTACGAGCCAATGTTTAGACGAAAATAAAGTGACGATTTCCGAAAAGGACGACTATTGAGCCCGATGATTATCGAGGGACCACTGTACATTGCTACTCCACTACCCTTCCTGTTGACTAAAGCAGTGTGGAATAATTTATAGCCTTGTATGTGGTATTCAGAAGGCATTTCTCTATCTTTCAGATTGAACCAGGTCTCTGTTATAGCAATAATATCTATGCTTTTGTTGATATTGTCTGCTAAAGATAAAATGAAGCTGTATTTAATGTCATGTATGTTAACTGTGAGGATGAGAAATGGTAATAGTGGTAGGACTGTGCCTCGAGGAATCAAAAATTTTACTTTTTTGAAATTGGACTTTTTGTTTACTACTTCCTCTCAGTTTGTTTTATTTACTACTTCCTCTCAGTTTTTACCCGGGAAAATACTAGAGAAATTCCTGAAATAATAGATTATGTAGAACAGGACAATAATAAACTATGCATGATTGCTGTAACTAGTGACATGGTCCTCAGACAAAGAGAGAAATTAAAACCTAACAAATCCCCAGGCCCTGATGAACTGTTTGCAAGGGTGTTAAAGGAATGTAAAGAGGAACTTGGCATACCTTTGGCTAATCTTTTCAACATATCACTATAAACTGGCATAGTGCCTGATAAGTGGAAAATGGCAAATGAAATAGCTATTTACGAGGCAGGTGACAGGTCCTTAGCTTCGAACTACAGACAAATAAGCCTTACCTCCATAGTGGGAAAATTTATGGAATCAACAATTGCCGAAGCAATTCATAGCCATCTTGATAGGCATAAATTGATTGATGAATCTCAACACGGTTTTACAAAGGGGTGTTCCTGTCTTACGAATTCACTAAATTTTTTCACTAAGGTGTTTGAGGAGGTAGATCATGGTAATGAATATGATATTGTGTATATGGACTTCAGTAAGGCTTACGATAGAGTTCCATGTCAGAGGCTATTGAGGAAACTTAAGGCACACGGAATAGGAGGAGAATTTTTTTCCTGGGTAGAGGCATGGCTGACAAATAGGCAGCAGAGAGTTTGCATAAATGGGGAGAAATCAGAATCGGGGCACGTCACAAGCGGTGTTCTGCAAGGGTCAGTGTTAGGCCCATTGTTGTTCACAATTTACATAGATGACATAGACGAGGGAATAAATAGCGACATAAGCAAATTTGCTGATGACACCAAAATAGGCCGTCCAATTCATTCTAATGAGGACACTAGAGCACTCCAGGATGATTTGAATAGACTGATATAATGGTCAGAGAAGTGGCAGATGCAGTTTAATATAGACAAATGCAAAGTTCTAAATGTTGGACAGGAAAATAACCATGCCACATATAAACTAAATAATGTAGATCTTAATACTACTGATTGAAAAAAGGATTTAGGAGTTCTGGTTAGCAGTAATGTAAAACCAAGACAACAGTGCATTAGTGTTTGCAATAAAGTTAACAGAATCCTTGGCTTCATATCTACAAGTATAAGTAATAGAAGTCCTCAGGTTCTTCTTCAACTCTATATATCCTTGGTTAGGCCTCATTTAGATTATGCTGCACAGTTCTGGTCACCGTATTACAGAATGGATATAAATGCACTGGAAAACGTACAGAGGAGGATGACAAAGTTGATCCCATGTATCAGAAATCTTCCCTATGAGGATAGACTGAGGGCCCTGAATCTGCACTCTCTCAAAAGGCATAGAATTAGGGGGATATGAGTGAGGTGTATAAATGGAAAATAGGAATAAATAAAGGGGATGTAAATATTATTATTATTATTATCACACTGGCCGATTCCCACCAAGGCAGGGTGGCCCGAAAAAGAAAAACTTTCACCATCATTCACTCCATCACTGTCTTGCCAGAAGGGTGCTTTACACTACAGTTTTTAAACTGCAACATTAACACCCCTCCTTCAGAGTGCAGGCACTGTACTTCCCATCTCCAGGACTCAAGTCCGGCCTGCCGGTTTCCCTGAATCCCTTCATAAATGTTACTTTGCTCACACTCCAACAGCACGTCAAGTATTAAAAACCATTTGTCTCCATTCACTCCTATCAAACACGCTCACGCATGCCTGCTGGAAGTCCAAGCCCCTCGCACACAAAACCTCCTTTACCCCCTCCCGCCAACCCTTCCTAGGCCGACCCCTACCCCGCCTTCCTTCCAATACAGACTGATACACTCTTGAAGTCATTCTGTTTCGCTCCATTCTCTCTACATGTCCGAACCACCTCAACAACCCTTCCTCAGCCCTCTGGACAACAGTTTTGGTAATCCCGCACCTCCTCCTAACTTCCAAACTACGAATTCTCTGCATTATATTCACACCACACATTGCCCTCAGACATGACATCTCCACTGCCTCCAGCCTTCTCCTCGCTGCAACATTCATCACCCACGCTTCACACCCATATAAGAGCGTTGGTAAAACTATACTCTCATACATTCCCCTCTTTGCCTCTAAGGACAAAGTTCTTTGTCTCCACAGACTCCTAAGTGCACCACTCACTCTTTTTCCCTCATCAATTCTATGATTCACCTCATCTTTCATAGACCCATCCGCTGACACGTCCACTCCCAAATATCTGAATACGTTCACCTCCTCCATACTCTCTCCCTCCAATCTGATATTCAATCTTTCATCACCTAATCTTTTTGTTATCCTCATAACCTTACTCTTTCCTGTATTCACCTTTAATTTTCTTCTTTTGCACACCCTACCAAATTCATCCACCAATCTCTGCAGCTTCTCTTCAGAATCTCCCAAAAGCACAGTGTCATCAGCAAAGAGCAGCTGTGACAACTCCCACTTTGTGTGTGATTCTTTATCTTTTAACTCCACGCCTCTTGCCAAGACCCTCGCATTTACTTCTCTTACAACCCCATCTATAAATATATTAAACAACCACGGTGACATCACACATCCTTGTCTAAGGCCTACTTTTACTGGGAAATAATTTCCCTCTTTCCTACATACTCTAACTTGAGCCTCACTATCCTCGTAAAAACTCTTCACTGCTTTCAGTAACCTACCTCCTACACCATACACTTGCAACATCTGCCACATTGCCCCCCTATCCACCCTGTCATACGCCTTTTCCAAATCCATAAATGCCACAAAGACCTCTTTAGCCTTATCTAAATACTGTTCACTTATATGTTTCACTGTAAACACCTGGTCCACACACCCCCTACCTTTCCTAAAGCCTCCTTGTTCATCTGCTATCCTATTCTCCGTCTTACTCTTAATTCTTTCAATTATAACTCTACCATACACTTTACCAGGTACACTCAACAGACTTATCCCCCTATAATTTTTGCACTCTCTTTTATCCCCTTTGCCTTTATACAAAGGAACTATGCATGCTCTCTGCCAATCACTAGGTACCTTACCCTCTTCCATACATTTATTAAATAATTGCACCAACCACTCCAAAACTATATCCCCACCTGCTTTTAACATTTCTATCTTTATCCCATCAATCCCGGCTGCCTTACCCCCTTTCATTTTACTTACTGCCTCACGAACTTCCCCCACACTCACAACTGGCTCTTCCTCACTCCTACAAGATGTTATTCCTCCTTGCCCTATACACGAAATCACAGCTTCCCTATCTTCATCAACATTTAACAATTCCTCAAAATATTCCCTCCATCTTCCCAATACCTCTAACTCTCCATTTAATAACTCTCCTCTCCTATTTTTAACTGACAAATCCATTTGTTATCTAGGCTTTCTTAACTTGTTAATCTCACTCCAAAACTTTTTCTTATTTTCAACAAAATTTGTTGATAACATCTCACCCACTCTCTCATTTGCTCTCTTTTTACATTGCTTCACCACTCTCTTAACCTCTCTCTTTTTCTCCATATACTCTTCCCTCCTTGCATCACTTCTACTTTGTAAAAACTTCTCATATGCTAACTTTTTCTCCCTTACTACTCTCTTTACATCATCATTCCACCAATCGCTCCTCTTCCCTCCTGCACCCACTTTCCTGTAACCACAAACTTCTGCTGAACACTCTAACACTACATTTTTAAACCTACCCCATACCTCTTCGACCCCATTGCCTATGCTCTCATTAGCCCATCTATCCTCCAATAGCTGTTTATATCTTACCCTAACTGCCTCCTCTTTTAGTTTATAAACCTTCACCTCTCTCTTCCCTGATGCTTCTATTCTCCTTGTATCCCATCTACCTTTTACTCTCAGTGTAGCTACAACTAGAAAGTGATCTGATATATCTGTGGCCCCTCTATAAACATGTACATCCTGAAGTCTACTCAACAGTCTTTTATCTACCAATACATAATCCAACAAACTACTGTCATTTCGCCCTACATCATATCGTGTATACTTATTTATCCTCTTTTTCTTAAAATATGTATTACCTATAACTAAACCCCTTTCTATACAAAGTTCAATCAAAGGGCTCCCATTATCATTTACACCTGGCACCCCAAACTTACCTACCACACCCTCTCTAAAAGTTTCTCCTACTTTAGCATTCAGGTCCCCTACCACAATTACTCTCTCACTTGGTTCAAAGGCTTCTATACATTCACTTAACATCTCCCAAAATCTCTCTCTCTCCTCTGCATTCCTCTCTTCTCCAGGTGCATACACGCTTATTATGACCCACTTCTCGCATCCAACCTTTACTTTAATCCACATAATTCTTGAATTTACACATTCATATTCTCTTTTCTCCTTCCATAACTGATCATTTAACATTACTGCTACCCCTTCCTTTGCTCTAACTCTCTCAGATACTCCAGATTTAATCCCATTTATTTCCCCCCACTGAAACTCTCCTACCCCCTTCAGCTTTGTTTCACTTAGAGCCAGGACATCCAACTTCTTTTCATTCATAACATCAGCAATCATCTGTTTCTTGTCATCCGCACTACATCCACGCACATTTAAGCATCCCAGTTTTATAAAGTTTTTCTTCTTCTCTTTTTTAGTAAATGTATACAGGAGAAGGGGTTACTAGCCCATTGCTCCCGGCATTTTAGTCGCCTCATACGACACGCATGGCTTACGGAGGAAAGATTCTTTTCCACTTCCCCATGGACAATAGAAGAAATAAAAAAGAACAAGAGCTATTTAGAAAAAGGAGAAAAACCTAGATGTATGTATATATATATATGCATGTGCGTGTCTGTGAAGTGTGACCAAAGTGTAAGTAGGATGTAAATAGTACGCTGAAAATTTCCAGCCAAGACAGGACTCGCAGCAATGGTTTCAAGTTGGAAAAATTCAGATTCAGGAATGATATAGGAAAGCACTGGTTTGGTAATAGAGTTGTGGATGAGTGGAACAAATTCCCGAGTACAGTTATAGAGGCTAAAACATTGTGTAGTTTTAAAAGTAGGTTAGATAAATATATGAGTGGGTGTGGGTGGGTGTGAGTTGGACCTGATTAGCTTGTGCTACTAGGTCTGATGCCTTGCTCCTTCCTTAAGTGGAAGTAACCTGACTAGGTGGGTCATTGGGCTAATTGGGGGAAGAGGGGGAAACATGGACCTGCTTTGCATGGGTCAGTAGGCCTGTTGCAGCATTCCTTCTTTCTTATGTTCTTATACCACTCTTTGTGATCTGTTAGAAATTTGAAAATACCTGGAAACTGCTCTGTACACAAAATACCATTGAGCAGAACCAGAGAGCTTGCAGCATAGCTATACTGTTAGCTCTTATGCTACAAAAATAGAAATGATTGCAAATGGTCCTACATGCACACAAGATGTAGTACACAATGCTCCCTGGTCTAACCAATTTCCCACTGCTGACCACCCATGTCATAATCTCATTCCTCACCTCCCAAACTTCCCAACTGCTCAAACCCGAACTCATGCTAGTATAAATATACTTGTTTATAATTTTGTATTGACGTGAAAAAGTCTGTTGGACAGGCAAAAGTTGTCGCCCTAAAAGTTTTGCTCTGCCTTCATTATTTTATTTCAACCATTCAGTTGGCTGTACACTATCAGTCTCCATTGAATGTAATAATGATAATATATATGTCAAAATTCTTCATTATTAATCATACTGAATTTCTGGGGTGTCTAAACTTTACATGTACTATATTTATTTTAACTTCTTGGCTGTTTCCCACTGAGGCAGGTTGACCCAGAGAGAAAGAAAAAAAGAACCTAAATTCTTTTGTTGTATTTATCAATACCTTAGGCTTTAATTAATAATAATTGTAGATCTTTATTAGTATATACTTTACATAGATAAAATGTATTATAGATTTAGTTGTCATCATTGGGATAATGCTTCACACTCCTTGAAATCTTAACCAAAGTTTTCCTGTTTCAGGCCTTGTTACGTGCTCCACCGGTATTAGAGTTTGTGCGTAACTTTGATTACCAGTTCTACCAGAATCTTGTCGAAGTGTTAATTCCTGATGTGTTACGATCTATCCCCTCTAGCCTCACTCAGGCCATCAGAAATTTTGCTAAGAGTCTGGAATCATGGTTATCTAGTGCAATGCTTGGTTGCCCATCTGAAGTAGTCAATATTAAGGTAAGTTGACTTTTTTAATAATTTGCTCATGGAATCATGCTACATATAAGGCAAACTGAGATTTCACAATAGCTTTTATTTAACAAGTTGTCTAAACAAAGTGTCAAAAAAAAAAAAAAAAAAGACATGTTTACACATGGACTCCATATCTATGCTGGAATCTGAGAGATGAAGAAATCCCGTCAGCAAGGAGTGTTGGTGTAAGCACCTCTCTCATCAGGGCAGAGGCATAGCCCCAGTGAATAATTGTGGAGAGACTACCATAGAGGCTTAGGCAACAGGCAAGAAATGAAGGGGCATCAAAAGTGAACCAGTGGGTTTAGGCACCAGAGAAGCAATATCAGGAATAGCACATGGCCCTTCTAAAAGCCTGTCACTTATTGTTTTGAGTCTCAGAACAAATACAGGAAGCTTGCATAACAAACAAAAAATTCCTTTAATGAATAAAGTACATATATAGGAAATCACCAAATGTGATACTGTGCATTATAATGAGAGAATGTCCCATACATGTTTCAAAATACATTACTCTAGTGCATTATTGGTATGGTTATTAAGTAACTTGGTGGCTTTGTGGAGAAAACTAGTTTAGCTAATCTAATGCATTAACTACATTTGTTATGAGTTTTATTGATAATATTTGTTTTTTTAAAGTATTGGTGGGGAATGATTAAAAAATTGTATGTCTTTTTGATAAGACTTAAAGTGAACTCTGTTAAAGTACCAGTATTGAACAATATGTATATATATTAAAATGTGTGGAATTCTTAAGTCATTAATGAGATCCATACATTCGGATATTCAGTACATGGTACGTATATTTGTTTCTGTATATCTTTCGGAATTTCTAAACCTATTATTTATTTTTAATGCCCAATGAGGTATATGTTGTGCTTCAGGTAACAGCTGTGGCATCTCTGGCTCAGACTTTAAGACGTTATACTTCATTAAATCACTTAGCTCAGGCTGCTAGGGCTGTACTCCAAAATTCCTCGCAGATTTCTCAGATGTTGGCTGATCTCAATCGAGTGGATTTTCACAATGTCCAAGAACAAGTGAGTAAATACTAAATCTTTCCAAACATCTGATTTTCATTGATCTTAAAAAATTTTTCTTTTTTAGTGGTTCCATTGTCCACTTTTTCTTTTTTTTTTTCCAACAAGTCGGCCGTCTCCCACCGAGGCAGGGTGACCCAAAAAAGAAAGAAAATCCCCAAAAAGAAAATACTTTCTTCAACACTTTCACCACACTCACACATTATCACTGCTTTTGCAGAGGTGCTCAGAATACAACAGCTTTGAAGCATATACATATAAAGGTACACAACATATCCCTCCAAACTGCCAATATCCCAAACCCCTCCTTTAAAGTGCAGGCATTGTACTTCCCATTTCCAGGACTCAAGTCCGACTATATGAACATAACCGGTTTCCCTGAATCCCTTCACTAAATATTACCCTGCTCACACTCCAACAGATCGTCAGGTCCCAAGTATCATTCGCCTCCATTCACTCCTATCTAACACGCTCATGCACGCTTGCTGGAAGTCCAAGCCCCTAGCCCACAAAACCTCCTTTACCCCCTCTTTCCAACCCTTTCGAGGACGACCCCTACCCCTCCTTCCTTCCCCTATAGATTTATATGCTTTCCATGTCATTCTACTTTGATCCAGTCTCTCTAAATGACCAAACCACCTCAACAACCCCTCTTCTGCCCTCTGACTAATGCTTTTATTAACTCCACACCTTTTCCTAATTTCCACACTCCGAATTTTCTGCATAATATTTACACCACACATTGCCCTTAGACAGGACATCTCCACTGCCTCCAACCGTCTCCTCGCTGCTGCATTTACCACCCAAGCTTCACATCCATATAAGAGTGTTGGTACTACTATACTTTCATACATTCCCTTCTTTGCCTCCATAGATAACGTTTTTTGACTCCACATATACCTCAACGCACCACTCACCTTTTTTCCCTCATCAATTCTATGATTAACCTCATCCTTCATAAATCCATCCGCCGACACGTCAACTCCCAAGTATCTGAAAACATTCACTTCTTCCATACTCCTCCCCAATTTGATATCCAATTTTTCTTTATCTAAATCATTTGATACCCTCATCACCTTACTCTTTTCTATGTTCACTTTCAACTTTCTACCTTTACACTTTATTTACAATATTTTTTGTTTGTTTACATTTAACTGTTTATTTACCACCATTACCGACTGCCTTTTTTTTTTTTAACTCGGTCATCTTCCTCCAAGACAGGGTGACCCAAAGAAGAAAATACATTCAGTATTATTTATTATATTATTATGAGCAAAACATTTTGGAAAAATGCCCATTGTACACCATCGTGTTGTAGATATAGAAAATGGGTAACCAGGTAATAAGATTTTATGTTGTCCTTTTTTTGCTGGTAAAGGGCTTTTGAACTAGTGAGCACCCTTTGCTTCCTTCGACCGAAACGATTAAAATCCATCAGGCATTATGCAACCCTTACCTGTTTTGCCTTTCCCCTTTGATGAATTCTGAGGGGTTTTCTACTCCCATAGCCTTTATTTAATTTATTTATTTTTTGCAAACTCATGGTACCCATAATAATCACTTTTTTTTTTTTGTACACTTCTAGGCATCTTGGGTATGTCAGTGTGATGTTGGGTTAGTGGATCGACTAGAAGAAGATTTTAAATCAACGCTGCAACAGCAAAATAGTCTTGAACAATGGGCAGAGTGGTTACAAGCTGTTGTTTCACAAGTGCTTCGACCTCACGAAGGAAAAGTGGATTTCCCAAAGCAAGCTCGGCAGTTTCTTTTGAAGTGGTCCTTTTACAGGTTAGTATATTCTTGCACGAGTCCATGTACTCTTGCACAAGAAAAAAAAAATGTGAATTCCTGCAGGAAGACCTAAATAGGTTAAGCAGATGGAGTGACAGATAAATGATATGTAATAGAATTGGGAAAAAGCAAAATCAGGCCACATGAAGAATATTGTGTGATAAATTTTATAATCATCAAAAATAAGAACTAAAGAGTCAGTCATCAAGGCAAAGTGTCACTGGAAGACCATATTAATAAAATCTTTGAAACTCTATTGTTACACTAGCCTGGGTAGTTCCTTGACACTGTTGAGGAGCTCTTGGCCTCCATTTCCTTGGATCGAATTTGATTACCTCCCATTCCCAAGGCATTATGTAACTTCTATGGCTTTATCGCTTTTTCCTGTGAGCGTCTCGCTAAGACAGTGATTATGCATGAGTGATGGTGGAAGTGCTGAATGATGATGAAAGTTTTTCTTAACACATCAGCCGTCTCCCATTGAGGCAGGGTGACCCGAAAAAGAAGAAAAGTTTTTCTTTTGACATTTAGTAATTTATTCAGGAGTTACTAGCCCTTTGCTCCTGGCATTTTAGTCGCCTCTTACGACACAAATGGCTTACGGTGGAAGAATTCTTTTCTGTTTTCCCATGGAGTGTCACAACATATGTTACAATTAAAATAATAGTGATTATTTACCTTATGACTTTAATCCCTTTTTCTAAAAAATCTCGCTCACATGCATTTAAATTTTGACACAGTATTAAAGTCATATTGATAATAATTGACTTTTTTTTCCTTCTTCCAGTTCGATGGTGATTCGGGATCTCACACTACGCAGTGCAGCTTCTTTTGGATCATTCCATCTTATTAGACTACTCTATGATGAATACATGTTCTACTTGGTAGAGCATCGGGTAGCATCCTCTTTAGGGCTGACCCCTATTGCTGTCATATCTCAGGTTAGCAATTTTTAACTCTTATTATAGTGTTAAAGAAACAGACTATCTGGCTGTAAATAGACCAATGGGTAACCTATTACAGTCAACCCTCATAATTGATAGAAAACCGATAACATATGAATGTGGTTATTCATGTCTTTCAAAACACTTTTTTTTTTTTTTTAAAGATAATTGTCGCCGTTGCCCAGCGATGAGAGGAGCGACTCTCACTGCTGAGGTCCAGGGAATAAACCCTGGACTTTAGTATAAAAAAAAATTTTTTTTACAGTGATTGTGTGAGTGAGGTGAAAATGTTGAATGATGATGAAAGTATTTTCTTGGAATGTGCCTTAGCTGAGTGGTGAAACACACCCCTGGCCCTTAGCAGTCTGTTAATAAGTATCACACTGGCTGTGGTCGAGCTGACCTGATGGGTAACAGATTACCAGGCCAGTTTTAAGACCCAGTCTGCTTCTGGTTTCACCCATGGGTGGGCTTTATCAAGTACTGTAGATAAATGGTTCAGAGAACTGACTGGATGATGAATTATCAAGTACAGTGGAACCTCGGCTTACGAACGCCCCCACCATGCGAATTTTTCAAGATGCAAACCATCGTTTGGTTGATTTTTTTTGCTTCTGGATACGAAGGAAATTTCAAGATGTGAACTTTCCCCTCAAGGGAGGTTCCTTAAATAAATAAATAAAATATTTATTTCTTTGCAAAGGTTACAATGTGTGTTTACCTATCATAATATAATTGGAGCAAAGAAACATGACTCACAAAATCGTAATGACACGCCCGTAGTATGGTTTGGAGCAAAGAAAGCCACTATCATGCCGAGGCATTTCGGGCAGACTTAACCTAATACATGTACATACTTATAGACTACTAGTCTGGACAGGTGAAAAGTGTACTAGTAATGGTTACCAATGTTTTGCTGATGGTGGCACCAACTACGGGCAGCCTTTTGAAGTTTCTCCTTACTGTTATTATATTGTATTATTATTATTTTTATTATTGTTATTATTATTATTATTATTAGTGCTGTATATATGTGGTGATGGGCTCTTGATCTAGGGAATTGGATCTGTGCTGCAGTTCCCTAAATTAATAATAATACATATGTATTAATAATAATTATAATAATACATACGTACTACTACTAATAATAAGAATAATACAATATATGTAATAGTAATAATAATAATAATATGCTGTCATTTTTAGACATTTCTCTTAATTTTTTTCCAAATTGTACAAATTTCTTACACAATGCCTCACCCAAAGAGACAGTATTTGCGTACAATCAGCAAGAAGCTCAGGAAGTGATTAGAAACTATGAAAAAAGCTAGAGAAATGAAGAAGGCAGCAGCATAGAGTGAGGCAGCTGGCCACCACCACCACTGTGATCATGTCTTGACCACACCTGTGGTTACATATGTGACAACCTCACCACTAATCATAGGTAAACGCAAGCTAGGTGTGGGGTTATGGACCGGAAAGATACTAGAGTGGGAGAGTAAATGGCGGATGCTTTCTGCCGCTGCCAGGGTCGCCATCACTTGCCATATTATGGCCTATTTTATTCATTCTAGAATATATATCATGTTTCTATGTTATTAATATTGTTTATGTCATATTAGATGAATTGTGATAGATAACTAAACCGCAGAGTTGATATTAGCATTATTTTGTCATGCCTCCTGAGAGGCTGGAATGGATTAATAGCATTTCAATAAATTTTAATGAGGAAAATTGACTCAGCATGCGAACAAGGTCATGGAACAGATTAAATTTGTAAGCCGAGGTTCCATTGTACAGTGGAACTCTGGCTTTCGTTCTTAATCCGTTCCAGAAGGTTGGTCAAAATCTGAAATGGATGAAAGCCAAAGTAATATTTCCTATAAGAAATAATGTAAATCCAATTAATCCATTCCAGACACCCACAAATATTAACAAAAAAATACATTTTATAGAGAATAACTATAGTTTTACATACAGAAAATGAAAAATATTGATGACTAATTTTAATGGATAATTTTTTTTTCTTTTTCAACAAACCGGCTGTATCCCACCAAGGCAGGGTGGCTCAAAAAGAAAAACAAAAGTTTCTCTTTTTAAATTTAGTAATTTATACAGGAGAAGGGGTTACTAGCCCCTTGCTCCCAGCATTTTAGTCGCCTCTTACAACACGCATGGCTTACAGAGGAAGAATTCTGTTCCACTTTCCCATGGAGATAAGAGGAAATAAACAAGAACAGAACTGGAAAGAAAATAGCAGAAAACCTAGAGAGGTGTGTGTATATATATATGCTTGTACATGTATGTGTAGTGTGACCTAAGTAGAAGTAGCAAGACGTACCTGAAATCTTGCATATTTATGAGACAGACAAAAGACACCAGCAATCATACCATCATGTAAAACAATTACAGGCTTTCGTTTCACACTCACTTGGCAGGACGGTAGTACCCCCCTGGGTGGTTGCTGTCTACCAACCTACTATCTATATTTTAATGGATAAATGAACATTTAAATCACTGTTACATACCTTTATTGAAGACTTTTGTTGGCCACTCACATCGAACCCCATGAACTTCCCCAAAGCCACAATAGATTCCACAACAGACAGAGCTGTCAAGTTTACACTAACTTATATTAAGTTAGTAATAGAACTAGGCATTAAAAAACACAATAAAAAGTAAAATACATACACAGTACAAGGCGAAAGGTGAGTAGTAGGTAGCGTATGTAGGTATGTAGTCCGCCTGGGCTACATTCCTACACCTACCTTCATAGCTACACAATATTTAATGCGGCCCAGAGCCATATTATTACCATCGACATACCATGTTCACCGAGTTTAATCGTTTTTTACAACTACCTTTAGATGCCATCATAAACAACGGGAGAAGTAATGAATAATTCATGCCAAGAATTGTAAATAAAAGTGTTATGTATTAAGGGGGGTGACTGGGCCAATGCAGATTCATACACGTTTTCTCTGGTGCTGGACCAGAGAAAATGTAATGTTTTCCCTTTGCCCGGCTACCACCCCTCCATAGCATATAAACATTGCACATTTATATGCTATGCAACATGTTTATATAATTTTGAAGAAAATATCAAAGATGGATTAATGAAAATGTCTATATTAACGTAAAATGAGACATTTAACCCTTTGGCTGTCGCAACCCCAAATCCTGAGGTGTCTCCTGGTGTCGCAAAATTTAAAAAAAAAAAAAAAAAATTATTTTTTCTTATGAAATGATAGAGAATCTTTTCCCGATTGTAAAGACACCAAAAAAACGAAATTTGATGGAAAACTGACGGAATTACGCTCTCGCGAAGTTAGCGACTTCGGCGATATTTAAAAATCGGCAATTTCGCCCACTTTGAGCCCTATTTTCGGCTAATTCCGTTATTCCAGTCAACCAAACTCATAACTATTTCTTCAGAACTCTTATTTTTTCTATCGATTGAGTACAAGAAACTGCCCATTTACCGATTTCAACTACCCAATAACATGGTCAGAAATTTGCAATTTGGCCAATTTCACGAAAATTAAAAAATACGACAATTTCAAAATAAGGTCCAGAATGAACAATGCAGACATTCCTGGCTCTAAAATAACATTTTCTTTGTTCATCAGTCATGTCTCCAGGTCCCTGTGATATTACTCTTGCTTTTTATTTTGAAATTTTATTCAAACAAAAAATAGAAGATTTACTGTTATGCAGACTACTGCAATACTGTAATAATTGTAAAAATTACATCAACCCATTCATGACTGCGTATTAGAATGGCTATTTGGATATTTATTGGACAATGACATCATTTGTTTACTTTTGAACATCGGCAAAAATCAAACATTTCCTGTACTTTGTGCTCCATTTCCAGGTTCTTTTTATAGTAAAATTAATCAAAATCACCTCCATTTCTATAATATAGTTTCCATTCTATCAAATGAGACCAAGAAAACGAGAATACAACCACAAATACTATACGAAAATAGACCACAAAGTCGGCATTTTAATTAAAAAAAAACGGTCGGAGTTTTTTTTTTCTCATTATGCACTGCGTGCTCCAGGATTTTTTTTATGTGGTGCACACTGACCACACAGACCCATTCTCTCACATGTGGGCCTACTAGCTTTCTCCTGCCTGATTTGAAGCCGCTAGAATTTATGAGTATATATACGTCAAACACGGTACCTCGCAAACGTATATATACGGCCGCGACAGTCAAAGGGTTAATGTGCCCAGGTGTGAATATTATTAAGTATTAGTATTATTACTATGCGTTAAGACTAGAGAGACACTCTTAGTGAACGAGTAACAAAGGCAGACTGAGTCACGAACATATAAATTTATTCAGGTGTACACAAATAAAGTTACATAGATTATCGTACATAGCAGCATATGTGTAGAGAACCTAGGATAACCCAGAAAAGTCAGACAGAGTGACTTCCATGAGTGGCCGCGTACCGCAGCAGGCGGACACATCTGGTACGGACGATTTCCGAGTGGATGTACGAAACTCAGGGTAAAATTTTGCCCAAAAAAGTGGTCGAAATCCGAATTGTACGATATCCGCACCGGATGAAATCCGGGGTTCCACTGTACTACACATGACATGTAAGATACAGACAGCTTAAATAGTCATCCAGGGTACAAAACTTAGGTATAAGAGTCAGGTGCATCAAAATTTAAGTGTATTGCAAGTAGTCTACCAGCCCACATTAGAACTATATGGGTTGCTAAAGCCAATATCCTATTTTTTTATGGTTGTAAATGGTATGGTGATACCAACAAGCTGTGGATAAAGACACTATGTACAGTTCAGGACATATACAGTAGGGCCCCACTTATGTGGCAGGTTAGGTTCCAGGCTACCAAAGCATTAGAACCCTATATAAATGGGTTGCTAAAGCCAATATCATCAGGGAAGAGAGAGGTGAAGGTTTATAAACTAAAAGAGGAGGCAGTTAGGGTAAGATATAAACAGCTATTGGAGGATAGATGGGCTAATGAGAGCATAGGCAATGGGGTCGAAGAGGTATGGGGTAGGTTTAAAAATGTAGTGTTAGAGTGTTCAGCAGAAGTTTGTGGTTACAGGAAAGTGGGTGCAGGAGGGAAGAGGAGCGATTGGTGGAATGATGATGTAAAGAGAGTAGTAAGGGAGAAAAAGTTAGCATTTGAGAAGTTTTTACAAAGTAGAAGTGATGCAAGGAGGGAAGAGTATATGGAGAAAAAGAGAGAAGTTAAGAGAGTGGTGAAGCAATGTAAAAAGAGAGCAAATGAGAGAGTGGGTGAGATGTTATCAACAAATTTTGTTGAAAATAAGAAAAAGTTTTGGAGTGAGATTAACAAGTTAAGAAAGCCTAGAGAACAAATGGATTTGTCAGTTAAAAATAGGAGAGGAGAGTTATTAAATGGAGAGTTAGAGGTATTGGGAAGATGGAAGGAATATTTTGAGGAATTGTTAAATGTTGATGAAGATAGGGAAGCTGTGATTTCGTGTATAGGGCAAGGAGGAATAACATCTTGTAGGAGTGAGGAAGAGCCAGTTGTGAGTGTGGGGGAAGTTCGTGAGGCAGTAGGTAAAATGAAAGGGGGTAAGGCAGCCGGGATTGATGGGATAAAGATAGAAATGTTAAAAGCAGGTGGGGATATAGTTTTGGAGTGGTTGGTGCAATTATTTAATAAATGTATGGAAGAGGGTAAGGTACCTAGGGATTGGCAGAGAGCATGCATAGTTCCTTTGTATAAAGGCAAAGGGGATAAAAGAGAGTGCAAAAATTATAGGGGGATAAGTCTGTTGAGTGTACCTGGTAAAGTGTATGGTAGAGTTATAATTGAAAGAATTAAGAGTAAGACGGAGAATAGGATAGCAGATGAACAAGGAGGCTTTAGGAAAGGTAGGGGATGTGTGGACCAGGTGTTTACAGTGAAACATATAAGTGAACAGTATTTAGATAAGGCTAAAGAGGTCTTTGTGGCATTTATGGATTTGGAAAAGGCGTATGACAGGGTGGATAGGGGGGCAATGTGGCAGATGTTGCTATTTTTTTATGGTTGTAAATGGTATGGTGATACCAACAAGCTGTGGATAAAGACACTATGTACAGTTCAGGACATATACAGTAGGGCCCCACTTATGTGGCAGGTTAGGTTCCAGGCTACCGCCGTAAAGCAGAAATCGCCATAAAGTGGATAAAATAAAATACACATATAGTACACTCATTACTTACCTTAAAATATTTGTAGTCTTAATCTAGGGTGAGATGAGTAGTATTTATTGTAAGAAATCAAGTGTGGTATGGTAGCCAGCCAGGCTACCATACCAGGCAAACCAAGCCACACATAATAGTCTATGATATTTAAGCATCCCAGAGCGATAAAATGCATATACAGGTCACTCATTACTTACCATAAAATATTTGTAGTCCTAATGTAAGGTCAGAGGCGAGTAAATGAGATAAAACGAATAAATGAGAGAATAAGAATGAGTACATGAGAGAGGACACTTGCGGAGTTATGTAGGCAAACACGTCTGCTTTGTGTACAAGTTGTTTCTACATTGATATGGTAAAATAAATAAAGAGGAACACTGTCATTCTCATGTAACACCATTTTTAGAAGAAATGATGCTCTGAGTGAAGGCATACGAAAGGAATAATTTTCTACAGTTACCCCCAGTAACACATTTTCTCTTATGTTGGACTAGAGAAAACGTTATTCTTGTCATCACTTGTACAAGTTGTCTGGCTACCACATCTCATATTTATGTTTATTTATTCTACTGTAGGGTGTATTTATCATCTTTATATGTTATGTATCATGTTTTATTATATAATTTTGAAAAAAGTATCATAGCTGGATTAATGAAAATGTGTATATTAATTTTATTTCTTTTTATTATCACACTGGCCGATTCCCACCAAGGCAGGGTGGCCTGAAAAAGAAAAACTTTCACCATCATTCACTCCATCACTGTCTTGCCAGAAGGGTGCTTTACACTACAGTTTTTAAACTGCAACAGTAACACCCCTCCTTCAGAGTGCAGGCACTGTACTTCCCATCTCCAGGACTCAAGTCCGGCCTGCCGGTTTCCCTGAACCCCTTCATAAATGTTACTTTGCTTACACTCCAACAGCACATCAAGTATTAAAAACCATTTGTCTCCATTCACTCCTATCAAACACGCTCACGCATGCCTGCTGGAAGTCCAAGTCCCTCGCACACAAAACCTCCTTTACCCCCTCCCTCCAACCTTTCCTAGGCCGACCCCTACCCCGCCTTCCTTCCACTACAGACTGATACACTCTTGAAGTCACTCTGTTTCTCTTCATTCTCTCTACATGTCCGAACCACCTCAACAACCCTTCCTCAGCCCTCTGGACAACAGTTTTGGTAATCCCGCACCTCCTCCTAACTTCCAAACTACGAATTCTCTGCATTATATTCACACCACACATTGCCCTCTGACATGACATCTCCACTGCCTTCAGCCTTCTCCTCGCTGCAACATTCATCACCCATGCTTCACACCCATATAAGAGCGTTGGTAAAACTATACTCTCATACATTCCCCTCTTTGCCTCCAAGGACAAAGTTCTTTGTCTCCACAGACTCCTAAGTGCACCACTCACCCTTTTCCCCTCATCAATTCTATGATTCACCTCATCTTTCATAGACCCATCCACTGACACATCCACTCCCAAATATCTGAATACATTCACCTCCTCCATACTCTCTCCCTCCAATCTGATATCCAATCTTTCATCACCTAATCTTTTTGTTATCCTCATAACCTTACTCTTTCCTGTATTCACTTTTAATTTTCTTCCTTTGCACACCCTACCAAATTCATCCACCAATCTCTGCAACTTCACTTCAGAATCTCCCAAGAGCACAGTGTCATCAGCAAAGAGCAACTGTGACAACTCCCACTTTATGTGTGATTCTTTATCTTTTAACTCCACGCCTCTTACCAAGACCCTCGCATTTACTTCTCTTACAACCCCATCTATAAATATATTAAACAACCATGGTGACATCACACATCCTTGTCTAAGGCCTACTTTTACTGGGAAATAATTTCCCTCTTTCCTACATACTCTAACTTGAGCCTCACTATCCTCGTAAAAACTCTTCACTGCTTTCAGTAACCTACCTCCTACACCATACACCTGCAACATCTGCCACATTGCCCCCCTATCCACCCTGTCATATGCCTTTTCCAAATCCATAAATGCCACAAAGACCTCTTTAGCCTTATCTAAATACTGTTCACTTATATGTTTCACTGTAAACACCTGGTCCACACACCCCCTACCTTTCCTAAAGCCTCCTTGTTCATCTGCTATCCTATTCTCCGTCTTACTCTTAATTCTTTCAATAATAACTCTACCATACACGTTACCAGGTATACTCAACAGACTTATCCCCCTATAATTTTTGCACTCTCTTTTGTCCCCTTTGCCTTTATACAAAAGGAACTATGCATGCTCTCTGCCAATCCCTAGGTACCTTACCCTCTTCCATACATTTATTAAATAATTGCACCAACCACTCCAAAACTATATCCCCACCTACTTTTAACATTTCTATCTTTATCCCATCAATCCCGGCTGCCTTACCCGCTTTCATTTTACCTACTGCCTCACGAACTTCCCCCACACTCACAACTGGCTCTTCCTCACTCCTACAAGATGTTATTCCTCCTTGCCCTATACACGAAATCACAGCTTCCCTATCTTCATCAACATTTAACAATTCCTCAAAATATTCCCTCCATCTTCCCAATACCTCTAACTCTCCATTTAATAACTCTCCTCTCCTATTTTTAACTGATAAATCCATTTGTTCTCTAGGCTTCCTTAACTTGTTAATCTCACTCCAAAACTTTTTCTTATTTTCAACAAAATTTGTTGATAACATCTCACCCACTCTTTTTGCTCTCTTTTTACATTGCTTCACCACTCTCTTAACCTCTCTCTTTTTCTCCATATACTCTTCCTTCCTTGCATCACTTCTACTTTGTAAAAACTTCTCATATGCTAACTTTTTCTCCCTTACCACTCTCTTTACATCATCATTCCACCAATCGCTCCTCTTCCCTCCCGCACCCACTTTCCTGTAACCACAAACTTCTGCTGAACACTAACACTACATTTTTAAACCTACCCCATACCTCTTCGACCCCATTGCCTATGCTCTCATTAGCCCATCTATCCTCCAATAGCTGTTTATATCTTACCCTAACTGCCTCCTCTTTTAGTTTATAAACCTTCACCTCTCTCTTCCCTGATGCTTCTATTCTCCTTGTGTCCCATCTACCTTTTACTCTCAGTGTAGCTACAACTAGAAAGTGATCTGATATATCTGTGGCCCCTCTATAAACATGTACATCCTGAAGTCTACTCAACAGTCTTTTATCTACCAATACATAATCCAACAAACTACTGTCATTTTGCCCTACATCATATCTTGTATACTTATTTATCCTCTTTTTCTTAAAATATGTATTACCTATAACTAAACCCCTTTCTATACAAAGTTCAATCAGAGGGCTCCCATTATCATTTACACCTGGCACCCCAAACTTACCTACCACACCCTCTCTAAAAGTTTCTCCTACTTTAGCATTCAGGTCCCCTACCACAATTACTCTCTCATTTGGTTCAAAGGCTCCTATACATTCACTTAACATCTCCCAAAATCTCTCTCTCCTCTACATTCCTCTCTTCTCCAGGTGCATACACGCTTATTATGACCCACTTTTTGCATCCAACCTTTACTTTAATCCACATAATTCTTGAATTTACACATTCATATTCTCTTTTCTCCTTCCATAACTGATCCTTCAACATTACTGCTACCCCTTCCTTTGCTCTAACTCTCTCAGATACTCCAGATTTAATCCCATTTATTTCCCCCCACCGAAACTCCCCTACCCCCTTCAGCTTTGTTTCGCTTAGGGTCAGGACATCCAACTTCTTTTCATTCATAACATCAGCAATCATCTGTTTCTTGTCATCCGCACTACATCTATGCACATTCAAGCATCCCAATTTTATAAAGTTTTTCTTCTTCTCATTTTTAGTAAAATGTCTACAGGAGAAGGGGTTACTAGCCCATTGCTCCTGGCATTTTAGTCGCCTCATACGACACGCATGGCTTACGGAGGAAAGATTCTTTTCCACTTCCCCATGGACAATAGAAGAAATAAAGAAGAACAAGAGCTATTTAGAAAAAGGAGAAAAACCTAGATGTATGTATATATATATATATATATATATATATATATATATATATATATATATATATATATATATATATATATATATATATATATATATATATATATATATATGCATGTGCGTGTCTGTGAAGTGTGACCAAAGTGTAAGTAGGAGTATCAAGATATCCCTGTTATCTAGCGTGTTTATGAGACAAAAAGAAACCAGCAATCCTACCATCATGCAAAACAGTTACAGGTTTCTGTTTCACAGTCATCTGGGAGGACGGTAGTACTTCCCTGGGTAGTTGCTGTCTGCCAACCTACTACCTATATTAATATACGGCATTTAACCCTTTCGGGGTTTCGGACGTACTAGTACGGCTTACGCATCAGGGTTTTGGACGTGCTAGTACGCCTAAATTCTAGCGGCCTCAAATCTAGTGACAGAAAGCTGGTAGGCCTACACATGAAAGAATGGGTCTATGTGGTCAGTGTGCACAGTATAAAAAAAATCCTGCAGCACACAGTGCATAATGAGAAAAAAAAAAAACTGACCATTTTTTTGGATTAAAACAGCGACTTTGCACTGTATTTTCGTATGGTATTTATTGTTGTATTCTAGTTTTCCTGGTCTCATTTTATGGAATGGAAGACATATTACAGAAATTGAGATGATTTTGACTGGTTTTACAATGAAAAGTACCTTGAAATTGAGCTCAAAGTAGCAGAAATGTTCGATTTTTACCAAAGTTTAAAAGTAAACAAATCATGCTAAGCGTCCAATACACGTCAACTTGCGAGTCTAATATTCATTCACAAGTGTTCCAATATTACTTATACCATTTCTACATTAATGCAGTACTCTCCATAACAGTAAATCTTCTGTTTTTTGTGAGAATAAAAATTCAAAGTGCAAAGCAAAAGAATGTAAGAGGGGTGTGGGGATGTGACTAGTGAACAGAGGAAATGTCATTTTAGTGCCAGGAATGTTTTTCTTGTTTATTCTGGACCCTATTTGGAAATTGGCATCTTTTGAAATTTGTGTGAAATTGTCAAAATTGCTAAATTCTGACCACTGTATTGGATAGTTGAAATTGTTAAATGGGTGGTTTCTTGTACTCATTCGATAGAAAAAATGGAGTTCTAGCGAAATAGTTATGATTTTTGTTGACTAGTACATTGGAATTGGCTGAAAATAGGGCTCAAAGTGGGCAAAAATCGCCGATGCGTAAACATTGTCGAGACCACTAACTTTGTGAGAGCATAATTCCGCAAGTTTTCCATCAAATTTCATACTTTTGGTATCATTACGATCAGGAAAAGATTCTCTGTCTTTTCATATTTTTTTTTTTTTTTTTGAAATTTGGGCGACCCTGAGAACAAGTCTCGGAGAGGGCCTGGCGACCCTGAAAGGGTTAATGCGACTCAGCGATTATTGAGTATTATTATTATTATTACTAATATGGCGTCAGTTGTACAAGTCGTCTGGCGACAACATCTCATATTTATGTTTGTTTATTCTTCTGTGGGGTGTATTTATCATCTTTATATGTTATATATCGTGTTTGTTAAATAATTTTGAAAAAATATCATAATGGATTAATGAAAATGTGTATACATTAACATAGTATACGACATTTAATGAGACTCGGTGATTATTATTATTATTATTATTATTATTACTAATGTGGTGTCTCGATACACAAAACATTCTTACCGATTTTAATGTGTACCTGCATGCCAGCACAGTGTATAAGTTTATTTAGGTACAGGTATACATAAGTATAATTATCAGAGTATATATAAAATCTGAAATAACTTTTAAAAACACTTGATATTTTGGAGTTTCCAGACATAATGGAGAGACGTGGTGCTTATGGAGTTCACGGAGAATGTAAACAAACCGGGTGGGGCGCGGTGACCATATTAGAAAATGAGGTGGGGTGAGCCGTATAGCAAGTTTTGGTCATAATTTGAAATGTCCGTATTAGCGGGACACAGTAAAGCAAAATGCCGTAAAGCGGAGCCCTACTGTACTAAAATAAATGTTTCACAAGTATTTTCATCAATCCTGATAGAGTAAGCTAAAACAGCATTATATAGTGGACCATGCAGGTGACCAGTAGGAAGAGTGAGGTGCATCAGGTTGCATAGATTAGGTTGGACAAGCAAGTAAAAAAAAAAAAAAAAAAAAAAGTTTGAATTGGGAAAGTGTTTGCCTAGCATGAATCAAATAGCCTTGCTTCATTTCTTGTCAACTCTTACTTTTGTGGTGCTTCTAAAATTGGCTCCATATGAATGCATCATGAATATGAGTCAGGAAGCATTGAAGTAGGCCATTTATTATTATTATTACATATTATTATTCCTTCAACAAACTGGCTGTATGCCACCGAGGCAGGGTGGCCCAAAAAAGAAAAATGCAAGTTTCTCTTTTTAACTTCAGTAACATATATAGGAGAAGGGGTTGCTAGTCCCTTGCTCCTGGCATTTTGGTCACCTCTTACAACACACATGGCTTACAAAGGAAGAATTCCATTCCACTTTCCCACGGAGAATTATTATTACTATTATTATATATTACTGTTACTGTGAAATTGAGCACCATAATTGTTACTGTTTTTCTTTCTTTCAATGCACCGGCTGTATCCCACCAAGGCAGGGTGGCCCAAAAGGAAAAACTAAAGTTTCTCCTTTTACATTTAGTAATATATTCAGGAGAAGGGATTACTAGCCCCTTGCTTCTGGCATTTTAGTCGCCTCTTACGACACGCATGGCTTACAGAGGAAGAATTCTGTTCCACTCCCCCATGGAGATAAGTGGAAATAAACAAGAACTAGTACATGCATGTGTAGTGTGACCTAAATGGAAGTAGAAGTAGCAAGATGTACCTAAAATCTTGCATGTTTATGAGACAAAAAAAAAAACACCAGTAATCCTACCATCATGTAAAACAAATACATACAGTCTTATTATTATAAATTTGTTGTCCTGATATTTTCAAACAGTCCTTATATCAGTTCATCACAACAAATCTTGGTAAGTCTAATATGAATTAGAATTCAACACTCACATCATATTTTAAGAATAATGTATACTATATTTTGATTGTAAAATTTGTAGTTTATCTTAAAATTAACATATATATTGCTTATTTTATTTTTTAGGGCTTGGGAGGCAACAAGAGCACTGACTCCAACAGCTATGTGGTATATAATGGTGACAGCACAACCCATCAAAGGAGTGAAGATGGTATTCTCCCAGCATTCAAACGACTTAAATATGAAACTTAGTAACTATCTCACAACCTTAACAAATTAATAAAAGTGCTACATGTCATATTGCTGTGTCATACGTAAGTTTTTCATGTATATTTTTGGATGAAGGTATTGTAATCAAAATTGTAGAAGACTGGTATATACTGTACATTATGTATTCTTTCTAAATGCAGTACTTCATTATAAACACTGAATTTCATAACAAACTAATGCAAATAACAAACACAAAATATCAAAGGAATGAGGGTAATACGCTGATCAGAATTTAAAAGCGTATCTAGTCAGTATTACTGGAAATGTGATTACCCGAGTTTCTGCGCGAGAAGAGGGCTGTATGTATAGCCCTTGTGGCTTAGCGCTTCTTTTTTATTATAATAATAATAATAATGCGCGAGAAGAGAAACATTAAACTGGATATCAGTTTAACTCATTCAGGCTATTTTTTAAAAATCTATTCTGATACTAGAATTGGTGAAAAAAATAATTATCTAGTCAAGGACAGTACATATATACGTATACAAAATTTGCATTCAAATAAAATTCTAATAAGCTATTTTCATTAAATTTATGAAAAATTTTATACAGTGTGATTTTACATGCAATTTATTTGCATTGGGTCCATATATATATCAGTAGATATTTATATTTAAAACATTTTTTTGTGCCAGAGAATTGTAGTACTTAAATGGGTATTGGGCTAAGAGAATGTGTACTACTATCTGTTACTGAAGTTTTGTCACTTGTAACAAGACATGAAACTTTTGAGTGCTTTTATATGTCAATAGTATCCTGCACTCCAGGGAAGATTTTATGTTAGTTGTTTCAGAGATGTTGTGCATTTCTATTTTTATACAAAAGGAACAACTGATACACAGTGGGATGGTGCTGGTGGCCATTACTGTTAGTTTTCTCTAAACCAGATTAGGGCTAAGACGCAACACTTGCCTGTAGACGAAGTAAACTCACATTTGAAGGAGTGAGTGTGCCAGCCTTTTGTCTTAGCTTAGATCTTGAGAATGTCATTGATATTAATGTTTGCCATGTCCATGAAATGACTTATAGAGATACTGTACAAGATTTTGAAATAATGAATGAAGATAAAATATAATATTCATGACATGCTATATGGATGTGTTGTGTCTGCCTACCCTGAAACTGAACCCTCCGAGCCAAACCTCTCCTGTGGGTAAACCGGACAGCAGGAAGGACATAGCCCGCTCACCAGGCAAACTGGCATTCTTCCTGTGTGTTGTTGCTTTGCTCAATGTCTCCATCCAGTGTGTAAGTCTTTGGAGGAAGTGCAGCAGGACCCCTCCTGGGCTCAGTTAGGAAATGAGTAACATTTTTTTCTTTTTCTTTTAATTATAGTGTAGTGATGGAATGAAGTACAGTAATTGTATAGTAGAAACTTTGGTAAAGTTATCTTAAGTACACTGTATTGGAAGTGTTGGAGGGATGTGTACTAGACAGTATTATAGCCATGTGGTTTGTAGCTTGGTGGCCAGGACAGAACAAGAGACACTTGTGTGCATCAAGCACTTATGATTACCCTCATTGACATGAGTGTATTCGTGTGTTGTGCAGCACTGCGTGGCTTCCAAAGTCCCATGGTCTGTCCTTGCCTGCAGAGTAAGGTGCCATTTTAATTATTTGCAGTGGATATTTTGGGGTAAAATCTTGGGTGTTACTCATCATTTTTGTGTGGGGACATCAATCAAAACTTTCTCTACATCAACAGTATTTTTTCCCTGCTTCATAAAATTAAATAGAAACTATCCTCTTACCAGAATTTAAGATCATGTGCAGATTCTAATATTCAACTTGTTTACTCTTGCAACTCTGGTACTACCTATACTACTTATCACGAGTTTCAATCCAGTTTTAGAATATGTACCCAAAACTAACCTTGCCTTCTATAAACATCTTGGTACTGACAGCTCAATCCACAAGTATAATGATGATTAATGCCCATTGAAAGTACTTCTGTGTTGAATGTGATACTTTGTCGTAGGTTTGCCAAGCCTTTTGTTAACATATAAATTGTCTCAGATAAGGTCTGTGGACCAAGATTATAGATGTTTTTGTGTGCCTACTTCTGAAAATTACTCAATTTACAGCTAAGTCAACTACAGCTTGCCAATTAACACGTGTGATCTTAAAAGTGTAATCCCAAGATTTGTGTGTGCCTGTCTCCTCTGCACTGTTTGATACCCACGAGTGACTTGCTGGTACAAATATTATTCATAATCAAGTTCACAACCAACAAGTGGTCACAATTTGCTTTTTGTATGATAATGTTAAGTAGTATATGTATTGAGTGATGATTTGTAATTATTTTTGTGTGTAGGGATGCAGTGAAAGCATTTTCAGTCACTCTAGCTTCCTTACTATACCTGAGAAGCATGGGGTTGAAAGATCATCCCTACATGCAGTAATTTATTTACTGACTGACTAATTTGTGATCAGTCATTGACAGTGATCTTAACAATTGTTCCATGTAAATGTTCAATAATTCTGTAATTTGTGTTAGTGTGGGGCAAAGTTGCAAATTTTGATGACCTAACTCCTTATATTGGTTTCTCCGTCTACTAAGTCATTAACATTTGACCGACATCTATGTACACTTGCGTTCTCTTACCCTTGGTTAAATTATTGTTTGTCAATATTGTATGCCTATAGTGTTTGTGTAAGATGTAAATTATTAAAAAAAAAAAAATTGTGAATATAAAAACAAACAAAAAAAAACATGTAATAATTTTAACTAAAATAATTGCTTACTAATTAAAAATATTAACTTACAGGTTGATTTGTTATAAAGTGTAACTTTGCTTCATCATTATTTATGTTCAGTGTGACAGGCAAAAAAAAGCAGCAGGAATAATACTAAGAACCATCAACACCAGGATAAGGATATGGAAGTCACAGTGGCAATGGTCTTGGCAAGGGAATACTTACAATGGGCTTGGTAAATCCAAATGTTTTATACATTACTTACATTACTCTGTATGACCTTTTCAGGTTTAGCACTTAAGCTAATCATAATAATAAAGATTATTGAAATAAGCCAAAAATTCTAAAAAGAGCCATTGTAGACCATTGCCAAGCAAGTGCTCCTAAATTACCCTGTTGTGTTGCTGACCCATGTTTCAGTGTAGTTCATAATGAGTAAAAGATAATATGTTTTGTATGTTTGTTTTGTATAATGTATGATTAAACAAGGTAATATTTTATTTTTAATTTATTTATCCTAAAAGAGTATCATAATTAGGCAAGGATAAATTATATACCATTTTAGGGGAACATAGTTAATAATTCATTCTTTTACTTTACTGCTGTGTAAATTATGAACATGAAATTTTCTGTTTTACTAATGATATACAAAGCCATCAAGTAGATGAATTAACACATGTATAACACTTGGGTACCTTTACTGTGGAAAAATTTTGTAAACCAGTGGCTTCATCAATCCAATGCAGAGAATAAACAGTGGAAGGCATGGAGAGGTAGTTTGAAGTGATCAGTCCATCAGCCTTGATAGGAGTTTTCAGCTCCTCAGCTACTATATCAAGGCTGAAGGACACTTCACATCAAATTACCTATTGATGTCTACAGTTTCTCCATGGGGAACAAGAAGAAGAATCCTTCCTCTATAATCCATACATGTCATAAGAGGCAATTAAAATGCCAGTAGCAAGGGGTTAGTAACCCCTTCTATATAAATTACTAAATTTAAAAAGAAAAACTTTTTTTTTAAGGTCACCCTGCCTAAGTGGAATATGGCTGGGCCATTAAAAAAAAAGAAAAGCTTTCCGAGTTTCTTCTTTTTCAGGTCACCCTGCCTTGGTGGGAGATGGCCGGTGTGTTAAAGAAAAGTGTCTTCAGTTTATTCTTTGCATGTGATTGATAAAGATACTTGTTTACAAAACACTGTAACAATAAAGACACCCAAGTGTTGTCTGTGTGTCTAATTCATTCATAAAATGACCTCATTACATGTGACTGATCTGACTAGTCTTGGGGGTACTGTATTTAAATTTAAACAACCTACCCTGAAGCCAAATTTTCTTGGTGACATCCTGATCATACAGGCTATTGGTTTTTCCACCCCTCATTGGAGGTTGCTTGATGCCAACAAGGTGGTTATGATCCAAGGAACTAGACCTTCCCTTCCTGGGATCAGGCCATATTGCCTTAAATTCCCTCAAGCACTCCATGACCTCTATGGGTTTAGCACCTCCACCCTTCTATAAATATAATATTTCTGGTTCCAGCCTAACTGATCATACACAATTGCAGGAATTTCTCGAATTCCATCTTGAAGACCATTATGTAGGAAGTTATCAATTATAGTGTAGTGTGGTCATAACCTCCCACACAAGAATTTGGTAAGTACATTACAGAAGTGAGCCATGTGATTAGCTGTAGTGATTCACAGATACGTGCACATAGGAGACAAACTTATGATAATGTTTTGGACCATTAACTAGTCCAAGTTGGACTGAAATGTCTATAAGTTTCAGTCTCCCATGTGTGAGTTATTTGTATATTGTTCCAGTCACGATACTGTGCTTTCTATTCTTCAGTTGCAGTGATTGTGGCTCTTCAGTTAGACTATGACAATATTTAGGTGTAAATCAAACATAAGTAATTCACTGAAGACAACATTACTTATTCCAACATGCAGTAGTTGGTTGAGTAGACAGAATTTATTAAATTACAATAATAATGTGAAAGTAAAAAAAAAAAGTTATTAAATATTCTATATGTTATTTGAACTTTAAAATGCAGTGGTTAGTTGAGGAGACACACTGACTAAAAAGACACGCGAGTGATGCTAAGTACAGTATATCAGTACGCAGTGGCTAATAAGTAAGGATATACAGTACTGGGTAAACATCTCAAAGTGAAATTACCAACAAAAGATACAAATGCAACAATATGTGGGCAAAACCTAAACCAATAAAAAGACATAAGAAATAATGGCTACATCTGAAGGGTGTTGCAAAAGACATAAGAAATAATGGCTACATCTGAAGGGTGTTGCTTTGATGGTTCTTGATGTAAAGAAGTGGAGCTACCCTCCCCTTCCTCAAATACAACCTAATTACACCCCACTTCTCCCATTCTCCTAGCACTATAAAACTCTTATGGGTTCAGTGCTTTTCCATAAACGTAATGACCAAATGGCCTAGTCCTGAATACCAAGTGGTGTAAGGTAATTTTTACAAACCAGTACATCATTAAGTACAGCACTATAAAACCTTAATATAACAGATTTTGGATATAACAAACAAAATATATGGCCAGACAAATGTTCAGTGCAATGGACTAAGCCCATTCCATCAAGATTTTGTCTGTTAACAGCAGTGTGTGTATATTCACCTAATTGTGGTTGCAGGGGTCAAATCACTGCTGGCCCCCCACCTCTTCAGAGTGTGAGAGAGAGTGTGTGTATGTATGTATGTATGTTATTTTTTTTTTTATCATCACATTGGCTGATTCCCACCAAGGCAGGGTGGCCCGAAAAAGAAAAACTTTCACCATCATTCACTCCATCAGTCTTGCCAGAAGGGTGCTTTACACTACAGTTTTTAAACTGCAACATTAACACCCCTCCTTCAGAGTGCAGGCACTGTACTGCCCATCTCCAGGACTCAAGTCCGGCCTGCCGGTTTCCCTGAACCCCTTCATAAATGTTACTTTGCTTACACTCCAACAGCACGTCAAGTATTAAAAACCATTTGTCTCCATTCACTCCTATCAAACACGCTCAGGCATGCCTGCTGGAAGTCCAAGCCCCTCGCACACAAAACCTCCTTTACCCCCTCCCTCCAACCTTTCCTAGGCCGACCCCTACCCCGCCTTCCTTCCACTACAGACTGATACACTCTTGAAGTCACTCTGTTTCGCTCCATTCTCTCTACATGTCCGAACCACCTCAACAACCCTTCCTCAGCCCTCTGGACAACAGTTTTGGTAATCCCGCACCTCCTCCTAACTTCCAAACTACGAATTCTCTGCATTATATTCACACCACACATTGCCCTCAGACATGACATCTCCACTGCCTCCAGCCTTCTCCTTGCTGCAACATTCATCACCCATGCTTCACACCCATATAAGAGCGTTGGTAAAACTATACTCTCGTACATTCCCCTCTTTGCCTCCAAGGACAAAGTTCTTTGTCTCCACAGACTCCTAAGTGCGCCACTCACCCTTTTCCCCTCATCAATTCTATGATTCACCTCATCTTTCATAGACCCATCCGCTGACACGTCCACTCCCAAATATCTGAATACATTCACCTCCTCCATACTCTCTCCCTCCAATCTGATATCCAATCTTTCATCACCTAATCTTTTTGTTATCCTCATTACCTTACTCTTTCCTGTATTCACTTTTAATTTTCTTCTTTTGCACACCCTACCAAATTCATCCACCAATCTCTGCAACATCTCTTCAGAATCTCCCAAGAGCACAGTGTCATCAGCAAAGAGCAACTGTGACAACTCTCACTTTGTGTGATTCTTAATCTTTTAACTCCACGCCTCTTGCCAAGACCCTCACATTTACTTCTCTTACAACCCCATCTATAAATATATTAAACAACCACGGTGACATCACACATCCTTGTCTAAGGCCTACTTTTACTGGGAAATAATTTCCCTCTTTCCTACATACTCTAACTTGAGCCTCACTATCTTCGTAAAAACTCTTCACTGCTTTCAGTAACCTACCTCCTACACCATACACCTGCAACATCTGCCACATTGTCCCCCTATCCACCCTGTCATACGCCTTTTCCAAATCCATAAATCCCACAAAGACCTCTTTAGCCTTATCTAAATACTGTTCACTTATATGTTTCACTGTAAACACCTGGTCCACACACCCCCTACCTTTCCTAAAGCCTCCCTGTTCATCTGCTATCCTATTCTCCATCTTACTCTTAATTCTTTCAATAATAACACTACCATACACTTTACCAGGTATACTCAACAGACTTATCCCCCTATTATTTTTGCACTCTCTTTTGTCCCCTTTGCCTTTATACAAAGGAACTATGCATGCTCTCTGCCAATCCCTAGGTACCTAGCCCTCTTCCATACATTTATTAAATAATTGCACCAACCACTCCAAAACTATATCCCCACCTGCTTTTAACATTTCTATCTTTATCCCATCAATCCCGGCTGCCTTACCCCCTTTCATTTTACCTACTGCCTCACGAACTTCCCCCACACTCACAACTGGCTCTTCCTCACTCCTACAAGATGTTATTCCTCCTTGCCCTATACACGAAATCACAGCTTCCCTATCTTCATCAACATTTAACAATTCCTCAAAATATTCCCTCCATCTTCCCAATACCTCTAACTCTCCATTTAATAACTCTCCTCGCCTATTTTTAACTGACAAATCCATTTGTTCTCTAGGCTTCCTTAACTTGTTAATCTCACTCCAAAACTTTTTCTTATTTTCAACAAAATTTGTTGATAACATCTCACCCACTCTCTCATTTGCTCTCTTTTTACACTGCTTCACCACTCTCTTAACCTCTCTCTTTTTCTCCATATACTCTTCCCTCCTTGCATTACTTCTACTTTGTAAAAACTTCTCATATGCTAACTTTTTCTCCCTTACTACTCTCTTTGCATCATCATTCCACCAATCGCTCCTCTTCCCTCCCGCACCCACTTTCCTGTAACCACAAACTTCTGCTGAACACTCTAACACTACATTTTTAAACCTACCCCATACCTCTTCGACCCCATTGCCTATGCTCTCATTAGCCCATCTATCCTCCAATAGCTGTTTATATCTTACCCTAACTGCCTCCTCTTTTAGTATGTATGTATGTATGTGTATATATATATATATATATATATATATAAGGGAGAACCAACATATTTTTAGTTGAATAAGGCTGGTTGCCCCTTTTTGGATTATAAAAAGTGTTTCTAGCAACTTTAAAAGATTTATTAATTACATTTCTTGGGTATTTTAAATCATTACCTATTTCATAAATATATTTCCTCATCTATGAACTCAGGACTACAAATTCGTAAAGCTCTCAAAAACATTGATGAGAAAACAGACAGTTTGACTATCTTGATGCGAGGAATAATAGTGGACATAGTATTTTCTGTAAATTTTAAATTTGAATTCATTAATATATATAAAAGAAAATGGTGTATATCTACATTTTTGGGCATATAAGAACAGGTGAAAGAGGATTTCCCATTGCCATCATTAAATACAAATTTTGCATCTGGCAATGGTAAATCATATATATATATAATAATTGGTCTGACTGGATTCCCTGGTTTGTGTGTTTTTATTAGTCCATACATGTAAGGTAAAGATGGATTAGTGGAAGTAAATTGTTTGATTAATTCATATATTATTCATTTTTTCTTGGTAATCCTTTCATAATTACTATTGCATTTATTTTGTCTGCTTTATTTTTATAATAGGGCAATATATATATTTATCTCCAGTAGGTTAAACAAATTTCCACAAGGCATTTTGAGGTTATAAAAGAAAACCTTAGATGGGTCCTTGTAGCTTGGTTGACAGCGTCCTCAGCTCACATACTGAGTGGCTGGGATCGATCCCAACACAGGTGAAGCAGTGGGCATGTTTCCTCACACCTATTGTCCTTGTTCACTTAGCAATGAATAGGTACCTGGGTGTCAGACGACTGATGAGGGTCACATCCTGGGGACAAAATTAACCTAATTTGCCCAAAATGCTCTGCCTAACTAGGGGCTCTCTATATACAGCCTCTCCTCACTTAGCGACATACTCATTTACTGATGACTTGGACTTATGACGGGCTCTGACCATTCTGCATACCTAAATAATGTATATTAGAGCTGATTTCCTCTATTCTGTTTATTACAATATACAGTACATTACTGTATAAACATTTAAAAATACGGTAGACTGTCGTTTAACACGGTAGTTACGTTTCTGAAAGTGCCATGCGAGTCAAAACCGTGTTAGACAAACTGAAGAACTTATGGGAAAAATAGGGTTACATTCCTGGGAGCCCCCAAAAAGCCAAACAACTTTTTTCTAGACCTCCAGATCTTACAAAATGAAAGTGAATATGTAATTGTAGTGCATAGTTGTGATATATTACTGCTTAAGACTACAAATGCAATAGAAATAATAGTACTTCTCACCTTAAATTGTGGGTAATGGTGTTTGTGGACGATTGTGAAGAGAGTGGATATGGATGGTGTGGCCCTACTGGGCTGAGGTGGAGAGTTGTTGGTTGTCGGCAGAAGTGGATGGTAGAGGCTCTGGTACTGAAGTCGATGGTTGTACTGGAGTGTGCATAAATCAGTCAAGTCAGTCAGTAATATGGTCAGTCAGTAAATCAGTAATCAGTAATTAAGACAGTAAATCAGTCAGTAAGTCAATCAGTCATCACACAAACTCATATTTGCCTCACTCTTTTTGTGTACAAAGTGACGCTTCATTACTGCTACTCGTGAGCCACTCCTAAGCTTATCTAATACTATCTCGATTTTCATCATAATTCCTAGAGTTGAACACTAACCTTTTCTTGTCACTTGCGGGAACACTTGTATGCTTACTGGGTGCCATGATTGCTTGGCAGATTTAACAAATGGCAATGAAAATAAGAAAATATGTATGTAAATAAACACAGTGAGCTGGGTATCATGTGGGAGTTCGACACGTGGATTAGGTAAAGTAATACTCACGTAGGCTGGTAGTACATATAATTACAGATAATGTGGGTAGCGCCCTTACAGCCGTTACCTAGTCTCTCTGCTCTCTCTCGTACAACTGACTGACTGGCCGCCCACAGTACCCATATGTGAGAGGGTCTTTGAATACTGCCAGGTCAGCGCAATATGAGTTCAGACAGTGACTCAGGCAGAGACGGTTGGTCGTGAGTCAACTGGCACAGTGGTTACTGGTAACTGGTTACTACTACTGAGAGCTCGGCGACGCTAACGTATGTCGTCCCGACATACAACTAATACAAACTAGAGATGGCAGGTATACGGCTTGGGCTGATTCTATACAATGTTAAAGTACACAACAATTAAACATTATAACATACATAAGTAGAACATTGGAATGGAAGCTTACGTAACTGAAACTGTAATGCAATACAAGGTATAATATAGCACAACTTAAAACTCAACAAATGAACATCGAACTCAACGTTGAGATTACAAGTGATAAAAAAAAAATTTGATCGATCGATCTGTATTCATGTGATCTACGGATTCTGAGGAAGGAATATATACAAAGAAAGAGTGTTTAACAGAAAGGCAGATTCGGTGCACTCAAATCTAGACTGTTAACTCTCAGAATGCGGAGAGAACATGAACACAAAAAAAAAATTCTTGAATACTGATAAGTTGATACTGTAATTATTCATCTATACAGGTTATTTACATTTAACCCCAACTCTGCTAGGGTGAGATTGACATATGCAGAATGGGTGTCATCTCTGGGAGGATCAAACTCTGTAGCATTGGCTAACTCATGCTGTATTTGAGGCAAATCTGAATTGGATGTTACAAATGATACTTGAGGATTTCTCAATACCTGTCGTGTACGTAGGGAATAACGACATTCAGGTTGATCGTCTGACTGAGTATCAGAGGAAGAGAGTACAGGATCAGGAGGATTGTCAGAGTCTGTCACATTAGTCTGGGTTGGAACATCATTATCATCACATACTAACTTCATATGATCTAAATGCGATTCTTTATACTGACCAGTACTAATCTCTCTAACCTTATACTTATTACCAGTGATATGTTCAACTACTCGATAAGGACCAACAAACTTTTGATCAAGCTTTGGCATTGCAGACGTTTTGTTAAAGTTAATCAGCATAACTCTCGAACCTACTTTGATTTTGGATGGCTTTGCTCGAGTGTTTGCGACTCTTGTAAATTCTGCTGTTGATTTATGAAGTGTTTCACGGATTCTTCTAAAAACACTTTGAGCTAAGCTGGTACGAGTTGCTATGAAATCATCAGGGTTGTAATTTGGTTTCGGATTAGAATATAACAACTCATAAGGCAAACGTTTATCTACACCATACAATGCATAATGTGGAGTGTCACCTATAGAAACATTGTAAGCAGAATTTATAGCACACTGCACATCAGGTATAACTTCATCCCAAGTTTCACTGTTGGGATTGATAGTGGCTCTCAAGACATCAAGTACTTTCTTATTGGTTCGTTCCGCTAACCCATTGCTGGCAGGATGATGAGGAACAATGGTGGATTTAGAGATCTTGTACAAGGTGCACAAATTTTCAAGAATTTCATTACAGAATTCACCTCCATTATCTGTTACTAGGGACTTAGGAGTGGTATGCCTGCAGATAATGCGTTCTTTAAACGCTTTAGCTACTGTCTCGGCAGTCTTATCTGCAATAGGAACTAACTCACAATATCTGGTGAAATGGTCTACCATAACACACAGATGTTTGTTACCTTGGAGGGAACATTGGAAATTAGTTAACAAATCTAGCGCAACTCTTTCCCACGGTTCGCTAGTAGTTGGATATACTTGGATTGGATTAGGACCATTAGCATTACCTTTATGTTGCATGCAGACACTACATTTCTTAACATACTCAGAAATATCAGTTGCCATACGAGGCCAAAAGTATTTCAATCTGGCTTGTTTTACTGAACGATCCATACCAGGGTGTGCAACACCTGGTACATCGTGAACTAGCTGTAAGGCTACATTCACTAGTGACTGTGGAATTACTAACTGGTATACTCTTCTGCTAGGAGTACCCAACTCGGCTGTTCGATACAGTAATTCTTGGTTCATGACAAAGTCACTGATGGGTGCTGGTGGCTTCACAGTCAGAATAAGATCTTCCTGGAGCAGGAATCGAATCACACCAGACCACATGGGATCTGTTCGTTGAGCATTCTTTACATCTTCAGCACTAAATGGAGGGTCTGCAGTTACTATACTAACATGTCGCGATAAGGCATCTGCGACTACATTTGACTTGCCAGGTAAATGCTCAAAGGTGGGATTGAACTCTTGGATAGTCAAGGTCCATCTGGCTAACCTTCCAGTAGGTTGTTTGTTCTGGAATAAGGGTATCAGTGGAGCATGGTCTGTCAAGACATGAACAGAGTACTGATAAATAATGTCTCGGAAGTGCTTTAAAGACCATACTATTGCTAAAGCTTCTTGCTCAGTTACTGTATAATTACGTTCAGCCTTCGTAAGGACTCGGCTAGCAAATGCAACTGCGTTGTACTTGCCATCGGTCTTCTGAGCTAGTACGGCACCTATGCCAATTGAACTAGCATCAGTTGTCAGATAGAAGGGCTTAGAAAAATCTGGAAATTTCAAAATTGGAGCAGATGTTAGCTTTTCTTTTAGAGTTTGGAATGCTCTTTCTTGACGGAAGGTCCAAACAAAAGGAGCATCTTTCTTAAGCAACTCAGTTAGAGGAGCAGCTATGGAAGAAAAATTGGCAATGAAAGATCTATAAAAACCTGCTAAGCCCACAAAGGATCTTACGGCATCAGCAGTTTTGGGAGTTGGAAAATTTAGTACTGCAGTTACTTTACTTTGGTCAGTCGTAACCCCTCTAGGAGTGACTACGTGACCAAGAAACTTAATTTCTGATCTGAAAAATTGACATTTAGACAGTTTGATCTTTAAATTGGCTTCTTCAAGCTTACCAAGTACTACATCAAGTCTTTTCAAGTGTGTATCCACGTCTTTAGACATGACGATTACGTCATCTAAGTACACCATAAGTGCATTACCTATGAGACCTCTAAAGATATTAGTCATGAGCCTTGAGAACGTGATAGGGGAAGATCGTAATCCAAACGCCATACGGAGGAAGTGATAATGACCTGTAGGAGTGGAGAATGCAGTTAGCTCTTGGCTGTCCTCGTGAAGAGGGACTTGCCAAAACCCTTGTAACAAATCTAGGGTTGAAAAGACTTTGTTATCTCCGATATTACGTAAAAGATCACCCAGTACAGGGAGTGGAAAGCGATCTGGAATGGTTTTCGCGTTTAACTTCCTAAAGTCAATCACTGGGCGCCAAGTACCATCCTTCTTAGGTACTAGTATCAAGGGTGCATTCCAAGGGGAATTGCTAGGTGCAATAACTCCATCATCAAGCATTTGATTGATCAATTCTTCTGCGACAGCAACTTGTGAATGAGGCATTCTGTACGCAGGTATGTAGATAGGTCTAGTACCAGGTTCAAGTGGAATACGATGGGACAATAAGTTCGTTATACCCATCTTCTCACCTGGTAAAGCAATGGCTTTACGACGTTTGTTCAACAGAGTCAACAAACGCTTGACTTCATCTGGGAAGTCAGTGGGAGCTAAGTCTTTCTCCTCAACTGGTGGAACAGATTGATCCAGTGAAGTGGATGAGGTCTCCCCGGCAGAAATAGCACCGACCCACTGGTCAGGTGACAACTCATCCTCTACCTGAACAGGGTAAGGATAGTGAACAAGGTCAACAAGATTGGTATTTGCTCTGAGGCGAACACTGTGACCAGAAGTGTTGGCCAGGAAGAAATGGATCTTACTATCTCTTACAACATGTAAGGATGGTTCAACAAATAGACCTTTTACTTTGCAAGAATCACTGTCAACTAGGACGTTATCACCATCTGGAACACTAGGAACAACAACAGACACTCTAGTGAGAGCACTAGCCGCAACAGAGACGTCTTTCTGCAGACGGCATGTGACATCAACAAGAGATGGCATTACTAGTTTCAAGTAATCGTTTTCTGACAAGGCATCCCCTGTGGAGAAACTACTACTCGAACTAGCAGTCATTGCAGGGATAGGTTGTGCACTCAAGGCAATCTGAGTGTCCTCGGACACTTGAGGCATCGGACTATCCTGCAAGTCTGAAGGTATAGGTGGAACACTGATGGGAGTGACAGAATTACCAGTGCCTGACCGCTTGGGTACGCTACTGGAGAATGCATTAGCTTGTAAGGACTTAATCCGTACATCATACTCTGCAGCAGTATAACAGATTTCTGATCCAAGCTGGTAACCCCAGAATGGAACGATCAAGTCGTCAATT
The DNA here is from genome assembly GCF_038502225.1 of Cherax quadricarinatus. Taxonomy (NCBI): domain Eukaryota; kingdom Metazoa; phylum Arthropoda; class Malacostraca; order Decapoda; family Parastacidae; genus Cherax; species Cherax quadricarinatus. Next base: position 13,983 of record NW_027196076.1, on the reverse strand, counting down.
TGGGCATGCCATCGATAAGGGTCGAGCACAATGCGTAAGTCTCGCATGGAAGCAAATCCCAGTAGAAGGTCACCAGGGAAAGTAATCTGGTCGACAACAAGGAAGGAAGCAGTGAAGTCTCTACCTTGGATAGAAAAGGTTAGGGAAGTCCGACCTCGGACACGCAGGTGAGAACCAGCTACTCCACTAAGGGAGGACACATGAGTCGGTTCTACGAGAAGGACATGTCGTAACTGCTTATCCTTAAACAAACTAGACCTAATAATATTGACTTGCGCACCAGAGTCCATGAACAAATGAACGGGCGCATTATAAACAGATGCTTGCACTATAGGGCCTATGGTTGCATTGGAAGTTATGTGCAAACAAAAAGGTGGATTGTCATCAGAAAAGACTTGTTCCACTTCATCCCCAAAATCATCTATGTCAGAGACATGTGAAGCAACATCATCAGCAGGATTGTCATTCTCGAGACTGCTTAAGGCTTCAAAGGAATTGTGAACGGGGATGGTGTACTCATTATCACCTACTGTCACCATGGGACGGTTTGACTGGGGCGCTCGAATTCCCCCGAATTGGAAGAACGAGCCTGGTTCTGGTTAGTTTGAGAATTGGAAGAATGAGCCTGGTTCTGGTTATTTTGAGAACCACGATATCTGTTTCCTCTACGGGTTCTGCAGTTGGAACGGCCACGGAAAGACCTAGAGTACTGAAGGTTATAGAGAGCATTGCACTCAGATGTGTCATGTCCATGTATTCTATGATAAGTACAGTAGGGAAGAGGGTACTCATCATCAGTACGACGTCTCTTAGGGTAACTATCAGGACAATTAATTGCAATATGGCCACGGAAACCACAGTTGTAACAATTCCGCCGACTATGGTTACTGAATGTACTATGAATACTACGAGGTGTATAACGACTCTGTACACTGGTTCTTGATCTCTGAGATGGTTGACGACCACGATTTGTCTCTGTGGCGCAAACAAGAGGTGGTGCAGACTGAGGCATATGTGTGACATTACTTTTGATACAAGGGAAAGTACCCTGGGGGCACAAGGAACGTACATGATTTAAGGCTGTAAGTGGTTCCATCGTCACAGTTGGAGGATGAGCCTCATAAGCACACACAGAAGCAGGTGGCATTAGTTCTTTAATTGCTCCAAAAGCTGCCATTTTAGCAAACGATGCTGTGGATGGTTTATCCTCATCAGGGACAAAAGATGATGATTGGACAGCATTGATAAATGATGATAAAAGTTTGTCTAATCTAACAGCAAATGCACTCAACGATTCATTACTCATGGGTGTAGCATTCACTAGTTCCCTAAGAACGACATATGGATCAGCTGTTTTTACTGAGACAAGGAAAGAACGAATTAGTTCCTCATATTGTGACCACTTAGTAAGATTCCTGAAGTCTCGCATATCAAGGAGATCAACAATGTGAACAGCAGCAGGGGATCGATAAAGAGCTTCTTTAGCAAGTCTGATAAGACTTTCCTCTGAAGGAGGACCTTCAACTAGAGCACTAGCACGAGAACGAATGGCCGCAAACCATGCTTCAAGACTATGTACATGGCCATTGAATAAAGGTAACGCATCAAGGGAATCACGAGTATAACTATAGTATCTCGGTGTCTGGGTCAGTCTGTCAGTCGGTAAGGAACTGTGAGGACTGATGACAGGGGCAACAGTAGCCTGAGAGGTCTGAGTGTCGACATTCACTAAAGTATCACTTGACGGTATGCGAGACATAATGGCAAAGTAGCACGAGAACAAATAAGGCAAAAATAATGAACAATAAAAATGATATAAAATGCTAGAATTGAAATAAAGGAGATGCAACTAATTCTGCAGAAGGAATAAAAAAAAATGTCTAAGATACACTGCAAGAGGAAGGACAACTCAATTTAAAGGACTATTGGCCAAGAAAAATTTACATTGAAATATACAAGTAAAAATATTACTGGAGACTGAATTAAATGCAAAATGAGCTGTCTTTACTCTTGCTAATAAAGAAAGTAATTAATTAAATGTTAAATCAATGTAAAAGTATAAAATAAAATTACTAAATTGTTAACTGGGAAATTTAAGTATTTTCTAAGAATGCATAAACGAGATTAAAATATAATTCATAAAAATATCAATAAAAGAAAATAATTCACTGCAGAACAAGTGCAACAAAATAATTCACTGCAGAACAAGTGCAACAAAATAAGGTGTAGAAATAATCACTGCAGTAGTAAAGTTTCACTGGGAAAACTCGGGTTAAATAATAAAATTAAAATATGAAGAAAAAAACTGATTGAACACTTTAACTCTTAATTGTAAATTAGACAAAACAATTTACTCAAACAGAGTAAAGAAAACACTTTACGTTAAAAGTAATTGAAATTACATCAAAAGTGAATTTGTTCAAAGAAATATAAAAATATGAATAAAATAAAACAAAGGAACAAAACGGGTAATGTCACACTTACTGTGGCAGGGCACACTTCATTATTATAATATATTCTTACAACAAAATCTTGCTGTGACTGATACGACAAAAATTTGCTGGCAAAAATAATGGTACACAGTCTGCGAAAAAAATTAGAGGAATGAGACACTGCTGGCATACGAAAAAAAGACACACATAGAAATAAATGGATAATTTGGTATACTGGGGTGAATATCACTGCATGAAATACAATGACAATTACTGGAGAATACAACGCTGAAAGAATACAATAAAAAAAATGAATCACTTCACACAGAGTGACTGACTGGTACACTACACAATAATACTTACTACAGACAGGAGTAGCATAAAAAAAACACAGATAAAAAAAAAATATGAGATAAGTGAAAACACTGAAAAATATTGTAAACGAGTCAAAGAAATACTGAGTCTACACTGAAAACACAAGGTTTAGAGTACACAAGAAATTTACTATAAATGTCTCACACACGCAAATGTCTTTAAATGCTAGAAAAATGTCTCTAAAGTATCACTGAAGTCTGTAGTAGTCGGGTGATTACTGGTGATGAGGGTAGGTTGTAGGTTGTCCTGCGCGGTGATGACTGACGCCTCCTACACTCACTGTTGTCGGAAGAAATGCACTCTCTCGGTGGACTCCCATAATTGGGTTTTATCATTGGCGCTCCGCTACATCTCTTGACCAATTATGTGAGCCAAAACAGTATTAGGACCCGGTACAAGGGTGCAAACAACCACAGGTAGATGAGGTGGGTGGCTGGTGGTGGTTGTGGAGGGAGTGTGTGGTGGGTGAGATGACTCGCTGGCGCGCAACGCCCGCCACTCTACCCACGAAGGTGGCTTGATAAGCCACTCTATGCCACAGGAATGGTGAAAACCACTCTTAGCATCCAACAGGGAGCACAAAGCGATATAGACAATACTTCAGAGGAACTTGGCTTACTTCTTACTGCGTGGCTTACTTCTCTCTCTCAGCTGGGTTAGAAGCTGGGTTGGCTGACTGGCTTACCCCACGAGAATGGCTGACTGGAAGACGTGTAACGATGCACAAAGCACGGAGGAGCAAGTGGATGACAGGAGACAGGCTGGATGATAGGCTGACTGGCGTTCACTTCCACAGTCTGGCTTACTGACTGGCTTAATTGCAAAATCCGGGTCAACCCCTCGGAGATTGAAGCAATTAGCACACGAACTAAGCCAGGAAGCTTGAAACGGCTGCAACAGGCTTGCAGGCTGAAGGTTGTGAGGGGAGTAGCTGGTGGGTGACGGTTCACCTTTGACCCTGCCGGCTACTCACAAACAGTCTTCTAACGTCTTGAATTACCCTTAAAACTTATCCACGCATCCCACCGCTGTCACCATTTATCATGTGGGAGTTCGACACGTGGATTAGGTAAAGAAATACTCACGTAGGCTGGTAGTACGTATAATTACAGATAATGTGGGTAGCGCCCTTACAGCCATTACCTAGTCTCTCTGCTCTCTCTCGTACAACTGACTGCCTGGCCGCCCACAGTACCCATATGTGAGGGGGTCTTTGAATACTGCCAGGTCAGCACATGAGTTCAGACAGTGACTCAGGCAGAGACAGTTGGTCGTGAGTCAACTGGCACAGTGGTTACTGGTAACTGGTTACTACTACTGAGAGGGGTAGGTCTCCCCCGTTGACTCAAAGATGTAACCCACAGACCATCCTGCCAACGAGGGGCTGCGGGCTCAAAATTGTTTCCCCTCCCACAACCATGTTAAACTAATTTTACAAAGTGTTAAACAAAAATATGCCGCAATTCTTCATTCGTATTTTAACAAAAATGTGCAAGACCAAACCGTGTTAAAAGATGGTCTACTGTATACTAAAAATGTTATAAAGGGCACAAAGGTGACATTAAAACAATATCAAAGACGGGTGACACAAACCCACTACCATTATAGTACTATGCTCCTTGCTTAACGATGAATTTGCTTACTGACGTGGTCTTAGGAACGGAACTCTGTCATTAAATGAGGAGAGGCTGTAGTATGTCATTAATGTCAGCTAGGACTGTGTAATTTGCATCATGTACTTGTAAAAATAAAGATTATTGCATTTTTTGCGACCTATTTTGAATTTTGGAAGCTCTGCCACTGAGGATTTTGGAAGTTATCTGAGCCATTCTAGGATGCTGGGGATGGGTTCAACAACTTTGATCATAGGACACATGAACATGACAAGTGTTTCAATTATTATTATAATGATAAAGCACTAAACCCATTAGGGGCAAGTGTTCCATGAATTTGGTCCTCGTTACCATACACGTGTTGAATATTTGAAGCTAATTGGATGAGGCATTCCTGAGTTATGAGCAAAATATAAAGTTGGAGGAGGAAAAAGAAAAAATGTAGGATCCTCCTAAAGGTACCCCTTCAAGGATACTTAGTAATGTGCGAGCTCTCACATGGACTTTATCTCAATATTAGCTTCAATCCTGATTACCTCTCATTATCCTGCAAGGTTAATGCTCAACTATGAATAATAAAAAAATCCACTCTGGACACCAGAAGCGGTCAGCGAAGAGGGGAGAGCATGGAGTTGAGACTCGACCCTTGCAACTGCATACAAGTGAATACACTCACCCCCTTCCCACTGTGATTAATTTCGTGATTGTACTAAATTTTAGACAAACACTTGTTAGCGTATAAAACAATTGCAATTGCTTAAAACTTGTGTAATTGTACATAAGTATTCACATCCCACAATGAAAAGCAGAGGCGCCACGAGTACGCTAAGAGACAACACAATAAGTGTCAGGGGGGTCCAAGACTGTTCAACTGTCTCTCAGCATACGTAAGGGAAATTACTAATAGAGGGAGCTGTACAGGCACCTCAAGTCAGTTTCTAACCAACCAGGTTGTAGTTGGTATGTCGGTTTGTGTGAGGGTAGTAACAGCCTGGTTGATCAGACCCTGATCCACCAAAAGACCTGGTCATAGACGGGGTCGTGGGGGCACTGACCCCCAGAACATCCTCCAGGTATACTTATTTGTGGTTGCAGGGGTCAAATCGCCACTCCTAATTCATTTCTTGGAAGGAGAACCTCGAGGAACCTCAGAGATAAATTACTCTTGGTTTAAGTTTATTTACTTACAGGTACACATAAGTACAGTTACACAATATAAATGACAATTATTATACCTAGTAACAAGTGTAAACTACCCAGGATAACCCCCAAAAGTGACTTACTGCCATTGAGGTCCTTGTACTATCTTATTATCTAAAGCCTAGCCGTATGATGCAGTAGAAATCATTAAAGATTATAACCTTAAAAATTTAAACAAATAAGTAACGCAACTACGTGAAAATCAGTTCCAGTTAAGAGTTACAGCTGGAATGAAGTGAACTTTTTAACAAGAACAATAGAGTAAGTTTATTCAGGTACACACAAATACAGTTTTTTTTATTTAAAACACTGCACAAAATACAAGAAGGTATAAAATTATACTAAAATGGTATTATGATACCAGATATGAACACGAATCTCCAAATGTCACAACCGCTTGCAGAGGCAAAGGCAATGTTCGCGGCTTTCCCTGAGACCCACATAAAGGATCACTTGGACAACGAAATATGGATCCCAGGTTACAACCTATACAGATGTGACAGAGTGAACAGGCAAAAGGGGGGGGGGGGTTGGCCTGTACATTGCAGAGTCACTTGTTTGCACAGAACTGCTAAATGCCTCAAATGATGTAGTGGAAGTTTTAGCAGTAAAGGTCGAGAACCAAAACCTAGTCATTGTGGTAGTCTACAAGCCTCCGGATGCAACATCCCAGCAATTCCAGGAACAGCTGTTAAAAATTGACCACTGTCTGGAAAATCTTCCAGCTCCTGCACCCAACATCTTGCTCCTGGGGGATTTCAACTTAAGGCACCTAAAATGGAGGAATATAGCAAATAATATTGTTGCAGTAACAACACCAGGAGGCAGCTCTGATGAAAACTCACACTCACACAAGCTTTCAAATCTCTGCACAAAATTCAATTTAAACCAGCAAATAATAGAGCCTACTAGACTGGAGAATACACTAGACCTCATCTTCACTAACAATGATGATCTGATAAGAAATGTCACCATATCAAAAACAATATACGTACTCAGATCACAACATAATTGAGGTTCAGACATGTATGCGTGGAGCCCCAGACCGACATAATGAGACTAGTCACGAGGGAGCATTCACCAAATTCAACTTCAATAACAAAAACAAAGTGGGACCAAGTAAACCAAGTCCTTACCAATATAAGCTGGGAAGATATACTAAGCAACACAGACCCCAACTTATGCCTAGAACAGATTAACTTGGTGGCATTCGATGTATGCACAAGGCTTATTCCTCTAAGAAAAAGGAGGAGTAGATGTAAAATAGAAAGAGACAGGCGCTCCCTTTACAGGCGACGGAAAAGAACAACAGAGCGGCTGAAAGAGGTCAATATATCCGAAATGCATAGGGAGACACTGGTCAGAGAAATAGCAAGCATCGAACTTAAGCTAAAGGAATCTTATAGGAGTCAGGAATCGCGGGAAGAACTTAAAGCCATAAATGAAATCGAAAGAAACCCAAAGTATTTCTTCTCCTATGCCAAATCAAAGTCGAGAACAACGTCCAGTATTGGGCCCCTACTTAAACAAGATGGGTCCTACACAGATGACAGCAAGGAAATGAGTGAGCTACTCAAGTCCCAATATGACTCAGTTTTTAGCAAGCCGCTAACCAGACTGAGAGTCGAAGATCAAAATGAATTTTTTATGAGAGCCACAAAATTTGGTTAACACAAGCCTACCCGATGTTATCCTGACGCCAAATGACTTCGAACAAGCAATAAATGACATGCCCATGCACTCTGCCCCAGGGCCAGACTCATGGAACTCCGTGTTCATCAAGAACTGCAAGAAGCCCCTATCACGAGCCTTTTCCATCCTATGGAGAGGGAGCATGGACACGGGGGTCATCCCACAGTTACTAAAAACAACAGACATAGCCCCACTCCACAAAGGGGGCAGTAAAGCAACAGCAAAGAACTACAGACCGATAGCACTAACATCCCATATCATAAAAATCTTTGAAAGGGTCCTAAGAAGCAAGATCACCTCCCATCTAGAAACCCATCAGTTACACAACCCAGGGCAACATGGGTTTAGAACAGGTCACTCCTGTCTGTCTCAATTATTGGATCACTACGACAAGGTCCTAAATGCACTAGAAGATAAAAAGAATGCAGATGTAATATATACAGACTTTGCAAAAGCCTTCGACAAGTGTGACCACGGCGTAATAGCGCACAAAATGCGTGCTAAAGGAATAACAGGAAAAGTCGGTCGATGGATCTATAATCCTCACTAACAGAACACAGAGAGTAGTAGTCAACAGAGTAAAGTCCGAGGCAGCTACGGTGAAAAGCTCTGTTCCACAAGGTACAGTACTCGCTCCCATCTTGTTCCTCATCCTCATATCCGACATAGACAAGGATGTCAGCCACAGCACCGTGTCTTCCTTTGCAGATGACACCCGAATCTGCATGACAGTGTCTTCCATTGCAGACACTGCAAGGCTCCAGGCGGACATCAACCAAATCTTTCAGTGGGCTGCAGAAAACAATATGAAGTTCAACGATGAGAAATTTCAATTACTCAGATATGGTAAACACGAGGAAATTAAATCTTCATCAGAGTACAAAACAAATTCTGGCCACAAAATAGAGCGAAACACCAACGTCAAAGACCTGGGAGTGATCATGTCGGAGGATCTTACCTTCAAGGACCATAACATTGTATCAATCGCATCTGCTAGAAAAATGACAGGATGGATAATGAGAACCTTCAAAACTAGGGAGGCCAAGCCCATGATGACACTCTTCAGGTCACTTGTTCTATCTAGGCTGGAATATTGCTGCACACTAACAGCACCTTTCAAGGCAGGTGAAATTGCTGACCTAGAAAATGTACAGAGAACCTTCATGGTGCGCATAATGGAGATAAAACACCTCAATTACTGGGAGCGCTTGAGGTTCCTAAACCTGTATTCCCTGGAATGCAGGTGGGAGAGATACATGATTATATACACCTGGAAAATCCTAAGATAAGATAAGATAAGATTTCGTTCGGATTTTTAACCCCGGAGGGTTAGCCACCCAGGATAACCCAAGAAAGTCAGTGCGTCATCGAGGACTGTCTAACTTATTTCCATTGGGGTCCTTAATCTTGTCCCCCAGGATGCGACCCACACCAGTCGACTAACACCCAGGTACCTATTTGCTGCTAGGTGAACAGGACAACAGGTGTAAGGAAACGTGTCGAATGTTTCCACCCGCCGGGAATCGAACCCGGGCCCTCCGTGTGTGAAGCGGGAGCTTTAGCCACCAGGCCACCGGGCCTGGTACCGAACTTGCACACGAAAATCACTCGCTACGAAAGCAAAAGACTTGGCAGACGATGCAACATCCCCCCAATGAAAAGCAGGGGTGTCACTAGCACGTTAAGAGACCATACAATAAGTGTCAGGGGCCCGAGACTGTTCAACTGCCTCCCAGCATACATAAGGGGGATTACCAACAGACCCCTGGCAGTCTTCAAGCTGGCACTGGACAAGCACCTAAAGTCGGTTCCTGACCAGCCGGGCTGTGGCTCGTACGTTGGTTTGCGTGCAGCCAGCAGCAACAGCCTGGTTGATCAGGCTCTGATCCACCAGGAGGCCTGGTCACAGACTGGGCCGCGGGGGCGTTGACCCCCGGAACTCTCTCCAGGTAAACTCCAGGTAAACCCCAGTACAGACAATTAACACACCACACATAATGTCGGTATTACAACCCTAACACACAACTCAACATACCATTCAATACCTGGTATTACACAGTGTTAATATTGCCGGAGCTGACAAAACAGCTGACGCTCCCCCCCCCCCACACACACAAAAAAAAAATATATATCCACATTCACCAACCTGAAGAATCACAACATTAATTAAACATTAATTTAATAACATATCCTGAATTCGTCAGTAACTTTAGTAGTAAGTATTTACAAGCATTAGTGGTATAGGAACACCACAGTCATAAAACATACAAATAAACTATTAACAAAAGTGTAAACATTATATCCTTAAACACATGTACACTTATCTTTTGTCTTTGTTGGGTTTATGAGGGCCACTGACAGCATAAGCCGTATCGAGTCCGCTTTCTTGATGGTACGAGAAAAAATTGTTGCCCAAGGCTGGGCGATGAGATAAAAGGAACAAAAGTTTCTTTGTAAATAGAGACAGAAGCTTGAAGTTTCCAATTAGATCCGGTGGACGCCCTTGCCAAGCCCCAGCAGAGAGGGACGCCCACACTCCCACCTGAGTTCAGTAACCGGCTTCCCACCAAAGACTGTTAAAGAATTTCCCGCAGAGCAGAAAAAAATGGAGCTGGCTAAAGTAAGCCGATGAACAGGTGCCCCTCCTGTAGAGTGCCCGGCAGGCTAAATAGATGAGGACAAGCGTCCCAGAGAGAACGGGGGAAATTTGTCACCGATACTCAGGCGAGAGAGAGATGTCCACACCCGACGAAGGCTGATGCAGAAGTCTATACACCTGCAGGTGATAAATATCAATAATAACGTTGCCACTATGAAGTTCAAGCTCTATTACAGCATTGCTAAAGTGCAGTTTATGGACATTTAAAGTGTTCTTGAAAATAGTACATTGCAAGATAATGTATAAATATGAACTAAGTAACGATATCATCGGTGTGGAAAGCATACCATAACACAGAAAATGAACACGCACAAGCCCTAACTCGTTCTCACCGTCTGACTGGTGTGTTAAAGCTAAACGACCCTGAAACAGCTCCTGAAGGTTGCACGTGCATACCCAAACAGTAATGCTATGTCCCTGTCACATAGGAGAAAGCTATAAACACTAACTCTGCGTCTGCCACTCACCTGACAGTTACAATCAGACACTGCAGACCAGCCCGTTATGAAACCCCTGAACCTCACGCTAATCGCAAATCCCTTAACTCTAAAGCTTTATATACAGACGAGAAATCCCCCTCCCATCTCCTAACTTATTGCGACATTTGGTCCTGTAGAACATCCCCGCCAAAACCTCGACCCTACTGTTACCATCGACATGCCTCATTGTCCATGACACAAAGATAATCAGCCACCATGTACGACACCGCACCTTGAACTCTCGTCCACCTCACCCACATCACAACTTAATGCCCGGAGCACTGACAACCCCACCTCCACTCCCACCAGACTCAAAACCCTACTGAACCACTCACGAGTGTCTTCCATTGCAGACACTGCAAGGCTCCAGGCGGACATCAACCAAATCTTTCAGTGGGCTGCAAAAAACAATATGAAGTTCAACGATGAGAAATTTCAATTACTCAGATATGGTAAACACGAGGAAATTAAATCTTCATTAGAGTACAAAACAAATTCTGACCACAAAATAGAGCGAAACACCAACGTCAAAGACCTGGGAGTGATCATGTCGGAGGATCTCACCTTCAAGGACCATAACATTGTATCAATCGCATCTGCTAGAAAAATGACAGGATGGATAATGAGAACCTTCAAAACTAGGGAGGCCAAGCCCATGATGACACTCTTCAGGTCACTTGTTCTATCTAGGCTGGAATATTGCTGCACACTAACAGCACCTTTCAAGGCAGGTGAAATTGCTGACCTAGAAAATGTACAGAGAACCTTCACGGCGCGCATAACGGAGATAAAACACCTCAATTACTGGGAGCGCTTGAGGTTCCTAAACCTGTATTCCCTGGAACGTAGGCGGGAGAGATACATGATTATATACACCTGGAAAATCCTAGAGGGACTAGTACCGAACTTGCACACGAAAATCACTCACTACGAAAGCAAAAGACTTGGCAGACGATGCAACATCCCCCAATGAAAAGCAGGGGTGTCACTAGCACGTTAAGAGACCATACAATAAGTGTCAGGGGCCCGAGACTGTTCATCTGCCTCCCAGCATACATAAGGGGGATTACCAACAGACCCCTGGCAGTCTTCAAGCTGGCACTGGACAAGCATCTAAAGTCGGTTCCTGACCAGCCGGGCTGTGGCTCGTACGTTGGTTTGCGTGCAGCCAGCAGCAACAGCCTGGTTGATCAGGCTCTGATCCACCAGGAGGCCTGGTCACAGACCGGGCAGCGGGGGCGTTGACCCCCGGAATTCTCTCCAGGTAAACTCCAGTGTAATGCAGGGGCGTCGTAAGGGGGGGGGAGCGGGCCGCCCCAGGTGACACCATTTAGGGGGTGACACCATAGAGCCTCTATAGGTGACACTAATGCCCAAAACAGTGCTGCACAAACATAAGAGAAGAATCCTTCGTTTCTATATAGTCTATTATATATTAACAAAGTACAAATAAGCCTATATAGGGAAAATCATTGATTTTTATGATGATTTTTGTGGTAGATGATTTTGCAGGATTGAAGGCAAGGAAATGTAAGATCAGATTCACCGAGATGTTACCTGTACTCAAGGTCAAATGTAAGATCAGATTCACTGAGATGTTACCTGTACTCAAGGCCAAATGTAAGATCAGATTCACTGAGAAGTTACCTATACTCAAGGTCAAATGTAAGATCAGATTCACAGAGATGTTACCTGTACTCAAGGTCAAATGTAAGATCAGATTCACTGAGATGTTACCTGTACTCAAGGTCAAATGTAAGTTCAGATTCACAGAGATGTTACCTGTACTCAAGGTCAAATTCAATTCAATTCAAGTTTATTCTCTATAAGGGTTACAGTGCGGGGTTTACAGGTTTTGGGTATTGTGTGCTTTACAAGTTATAAAATACTAATTACAGAGGGGGGCCACTAGGACACCTAGCATGGCTAGGCATTTCGGGCAGACTTAGATTAATTCCTACCTGGAGTTTACCTCGAGAGAGTTCCGGGGGTCCTTACAGATTATGGTATTAAGGCTAAGTGACTACATCATAATTTGTGAGTTTACCAATGTGAATGCTTTCATTTTGGCACATGTGGAAAATTGCATTTATCTGAATGTAACTAATTATGTACATAACAGTAAATGATAACAAAGATAATTATTATTTATCAATGTTACATATTATTATTATTATTATTATTATTATTATTATTATTATTATTATTATTATTATTATTATTATCAAAAAGAAGCGCTAAGCCACAAGGGCTATACAGCGCTGCAGGGTAGGGAAGGAAGCGAGGGTATTGGATGGCAGAAGGGAGGAGGGATGATCAGTAGGTTACAGAAAACAGCGGGGCAGGGGATAGTACGGGGGTAGAGGGTAGCAAGAGATTGAAGTAGAAAGGGCTGAAGGTACCAGAATTTGTGAAGTAAGTCAGTTGTTGTCAAAAAGTCAATGAGAGAGTCCGGATGAAAGATGGGTTCATCAGCGAGAAGGGAAGGTAAAGAGAGAGCAGCGGAGCGAAGACGACGACAGAGGTAAATTCTGCGTGCTCGTTGATAAAGTGGGCAGTCCAACAGAATGTGGCTGACTGATAATGGAGCTTGGCAATTCTCACAGAGAGGAGCAGGGCGCCTCTCCATGAGATATCCATGAGTAAGACGAGTATGGCCAATGCGAAGACGGGAGAGAGTAGTCTCCCAACCTCGTCACTGGTGATAGGAAGACGGCCAGTAACCTATACTTGGTTTAATAGATTGAAGTTTGTTGCCGAGCATAGTAGACCAACGTTGTTGCCAACGGGTGTGAAGGTGGGAAGATATTGCAGCAAAATAGTCCATAAATGGAATACCTCTATATGAAACTGGTAGGTCATGTACTGCTGACCGTGCAGCTGTGTCTGCCTGTTCATTGCCCTGTACGTCAACATGACCAGGGACCCAACAAAAAACAATATCTTTATTACCTGGAGTTTACCTGGAGAGAGTTCCGGGGGTCAACGCCCTAGCGGCCCGGTCTGTGACCAGGCCTCCTGGTGGATCAGAGCCTGATCAACCAGGCTGTTGCTGCTGGCTGCACGCAAACCAATGTACGAGCCACAGCCCGGCTGATCAGGAACTGACGTTAGGTGCTTGTCCAGTGCCAGCTTGAAGACTGCCAGGGGTCTGTTGGTAATCCCCCTTATGTGTGCTGGGAGGCAGTTGAACAGTCTCGGGCCCCTGACACTTATTGTATGGTCTCTTAACGTGCTAATGACACCCCTGCTTTTCATTGGGGGGATGGTGCATCGTCTGCCAAGTCTTTTGCTTTCGTAGTGAGTGATTTTCATGTGCAAGTTCGGTACTAGTCCCTCTAGGATTTTCCAGGTGTATATAATCATGTATCTCTCCCTCCTGCGTTCCAGGGAATACAGGTTTAGGAACCTCAAGCGCTCCCAGTAATTGAGGTGTTTTATCTCCGTTATGCGCGCCGTGAAAGTTCTCTGTACATTTTCTAGGTCGGCAATTTCACCTGCCTTGAAAGGTGCTGTTAGTGTGCAGCAATATT
>NW_027196075.1:82500-110910 GCF_038502225.1 Cherax quadricarinatus | reverse complement strand
ATAATTTCTTTCAGAGACACTGGCAGTTATCTCACGTTATTAAGAGAAGATGTACTGCCCATAACTGACAATACCTATTGCAAGATAGATGTATTGTTAGAAGCCTATGGAGGGGCTGTTATAAAAGTGCCTCTGCACAAAGTTTATATTGAAACAAGCTATTATACTGGTAATATTTCAGTGGGTATATCCAGTGGTGTATTTCCCATCAGGTCAGTGGACTTGTTGATAGGGAACGATATCCTTCATGCTGGTATATGTAAAGAACCACTTGTGATTGATAACAACACTGATGATAATTATGCCATTGAAGCTTGTAGAGAGAAACCTATTTTATTTCCTCTCAGCGCAATTACTAGAGCTATGTCAAAGATTCAACAACCATCCTTGTCTCCTGTTGAGTTAGTGGATGACAATGATTTGGGCTTGAATATGTTGTTTAGTGACGCTCTGCGCCCAGGGTCATTAACGCTAACTCCCCCCGGTCATCAACCTAGTCAAGACACAACTGACGTTAAATTTCTAACTCATGATGATTTAATCAAGGATCAGTTTGTTGATCAGTCACTGGAAAGACTGAGAGATATAGCAGTTACTGAGAGTGAAGCAAAGGATCTCGATAATTGTTACTATTATAGTAACGGTGTACTGATGGAGAAAAATACATGTAAGTTGTCAGCTGATAGTGTTTCCACCACAGTCAAGCATTTCGTAGTGTTACCAGTTACATTTCGTGAACAAGCCATTGATTTTGCTCACAATAGTCCCATAGGAGGACATTTGGGTGTCAAGAAGACACTCGGTAAACTGGCAAAACATTTTACTTGGCCAAAGATGAAGGAAACAGTAGCTGATCATGTGCGATGTTGTCACGTGTGTCAAGTGACAGGCAAGCCAGCACACACACCTCCACCTACACCTCTCACTGTGTTCATTAGTAGCAAAGTTCAGTTCATCTGGACTAGAGATTGTTCAGACTCGTTCAAAAGGTTGAAGCATCTGCTTTCCTCTGCTCCAGTGTTGAGTCCTAATTTCAATCTTCCCTTCTTTTTACATATAGATGCGAGTGGTTATGCAGTGGGTGCTGTGCTACTCCAACAGTCAACATCCACTGACATTCTCCATCCTATATGTTACTATTCATCTAAGCTTAAACGACACCAGAAAAATTATGCCACTATTGAGAAAGAGGCTCTAGCTCTTGTGGTGTCCTTGGAACATTTTAACGTGTATTTGGGCACTTCCCCATTTAAAATTAACGTTTTTTCAGACCACAATCCACTCACCTACATAAACACTATGAAAAGTAAAAATGCTAGGATCATGAGGTGGGCCCTCAGAATCCAACCTTATTCTATTAGTATAAAACACATAAGTGGTCATTGTAATGTAATTGCTGACGCTCTGTCACGTCCTTAATAATTATCAGTTACATTAAATTAACGTAATTTTATACCCAAATACCTTTTGTTACTTGCCATGTCAAATTCAGTAAAGTAACTTAATCCCTCCAGCCCATATTAACTATATATACTCATGTCATGTCTAATTATTATATTTATGTATTCACAGTATTGGTGTGTGAGGAGGAGACAAGCTGAGTGTTGAGTGGGTAGTGTGGTGCGGGTGATGTACTGCGTGACGCAACACTGTCCTGCCGCAGACCCTCCCCTCACTACACACCTTAAGCTGTTTCATACTCAGATGTTCATACTGCCTCGCATTCCACAACCAATACTTAAGAGTGGAATGCAGTCTCTTCTGCTATGATCGAGCCTCAACGTGCCCACCTTGTCAGCGCTATCCTGTCTCTACACTGATGTATATAACCACGAGTATGCAGAGATACGATACTGTGTACTGCCCTAGTACTAGGGGCATATCCTAGTGACGGACGCTGTGAAATTGTAGAGGTGCTTGGCACAAGAGAGACTTTGATTAATATTTATATTAAATTGTATTGATATGAGTAATCAGAAATAATGTGAAAGACATTAATGCAACTCCTAGTGCGACCCTCTGTCGTGTTGGGAGGGGGGGGGGTGTTGCAACCCCTGAATGGGTTACAATGATTATTATGTATATATATAATGTATATTACCTTTTCATATAATTTTATATTGCTTATATTTGCGATAATAGCTAAATCGCAAATGTATTGCCTTATATTGTTATTTGACGTAGCTTATGTTGTTAGGATGTACATAATATGTGCTCAGTTCAAGTCTTGATTGTCAAACTACTGTAATTATCGCTTGTCGCTCGTTATACTGCCCGCTTCTGAGCTGTGCTGTCCACGGGGCTATCACGTGATCGAGGGGGGGGTTCTCACCTCTCGTGAAGTATTCAGTCTGCTCTAGACTCGCTTGGTGGTTGGACAGATTGTCTGTCTCATTATTCTTGTTAGTTCTGTAGAACTCTGTTCACAGAACATTGTATAGACTTCGTGATTTTCGACGTTGTACTGAGGTTGTGTGTCACATAGACACTCTGAGCATCTCAGGTCCCGAGCTGTAGCTTATGACCTAATTTGTACTGGTTTCTGTGTATTGTCACAGTCAGGGTTTTTCCTATGCTGAACTTAGATTCAGTAGTATGGGAGTTTTGTAACTTTTGTGGAGGATCTGCTGATGGTCCCTACTTAGTGTCGTTATATTATCTCCTTGATCCTGATTGTGTCGCAGTCGCTTGTTATATGGCTATTGGGCTTAGCATTCTTTTCATTGTTCAAGCAGACTGTTCTGGTTGCCAGTCGGTCAAGAAGTTAGTTTATGTGAGGACTTTGTCAGTCACTTGTTTAAGTCTAGTCGAGTCGTGAGACATAGTAAACTACTTAGAGCACTTACACACATACAAACTTACTTGTACATATTTGTAATATCTTATTAAATGTTAATGTACCAGACGGTACTTAAGAATTATAAATGTGTTATGTGCTTTCAGCACAATAATATTGAACTCGAGAGATTGATTTTATTTTCATTGCTGTGATTAATTTAATTGGATAATATACCTCTAGACAACTTAATGATTAATAAATTTATTAAATTTTAATTTCTCTAGTTAGTAGCCTACCAGTTGTAATCCTGAAGCACTATTGAATAATACTGAATTTTAATGGATAATTGGACAAGGATACTGACTACTTGTTACGAAAACCCAGTAACAGGCTGGATGCTAGAAGGGCAGTCCTTTCTAGTATTCACTGGAGATCTCTAAGCTTTTAGAATCGCGTTTTTTGTAACAATATATATATATATATATATATATATATATATATATATATATATATATATATATATATATATATATATATATATATATGTTATATATATATATATATATATATATATATATATATATATATATATATATATATATATATATATATATATATATATATATATATTGTTAGTAGAATTGTAGGTAGTAGGTTCGTAGACAGCAACCACCCAGGGAAGTATTACCGTCCTGCCAGATGACTGTGAAACAGAAACCTGTAACTGTTTTGCATGATGGTAGGATTGCTGGTGCCTTTTTCTGTCTCATAAACACGCTAGATAACAGGGATATCTTGCTACTCCAACTTACACTTTGGTCACACTTCACAGACAGGCACATGCATATATATATACATACATTTAGGTTTTTCTCCTTTTTCTACATAGCTCTTGTTCTTTATTTCTTCTATTGTCCATGGGGAAGTGGAAAAGAATCTTTCCTCCGTAAGCCATGCGTGTCGTATGAGGCGACTAAAATGCCGGGAGCAATGGGCTAGTAACCCCTTCTCCTGTAGACATTTACTAAAAAAGAGAAGAAGAAAAACTTTATAAAACTGGGATGCTTGAATGTGCATGGATGTAGTGCAGATGACAAGAAACAGATGATTGCTGATGTTATGAATGAAAAGAAGTTGGATGTCCTGGCCCTAAGCGAAACAAAGCTGAAGGGGGTTGGGGAGTTTCGGTGGAGGAAATAAATGGGATTAAATCTGGAGTATCTGAGAGAGTTAGAGCAAAGGAAGGGGTACCAGTAATGTTGAATGATCAGTTATGGAAGGAGAAAAGAGAATATGAATGTGTAAATGCAAGAATTATGTGGATTAAAGTAAAGGTTGGATGCGAGAAGTGGGTCATAATAAGCGTGTATGCACCTGGAGAAGAGAGGAATGCAGAGGAGAGAGAGAGATTTTGGGAGATGTTAAGTGAATGTATAGGAGCCTTTGAACCAAGTGAGAGAGTAATTGTGGTAGGGGACCTGAATGCTAAAGTAGGAGAAACTTTTAGAGAGGGTGTGGTAGGTAAGTTTGGGGTGCCAGGTGTAAATGATAATGGGAGCCCTTTGATTGAACTTTGTATAGAAAGGGGTTTAGTTATAGGTAATACATATTTTAAGAAAAAGAGGATAAATAAGTATACAAGATATGATGTAGGGCGAAATGACAGTAGTTTGTTGGATTATGTATTGGTAGATAAAAGACTGTTGAGTAGACTTCAGGATGTACATGTTTATAGAGGGGCCACAAATATATCAGATCACTTTCTTGTTTTACCTACACTGAGAGTAAAAGGTAGATGGGATACAAGGAGAATAGAAGCATCAGGGAAGGTTTATAAACTAAAAGAGGAGGCAGTTAGGGAAAGATATAAACAGCTATTGGAGGATAGATGGGCTAATGAGAGCATAGGCAATGGGGTCGAAGAGGTATTGGGAAGGTTTAAAAATGTAGTGTTAGAGTGTTCAGCAGAAGTTTGTGGTTACAGGAAAGTGGGTGCGGGAGGAAAGAGGAGCGATTGGTGGAATGATAATGTAAAGAGAGTAGTAAGGGAGAAAAAGTTAGCATATGAGAAGTTTTTACAAAGTAGAAGTGATGCAAGGAGGGAAGAGTATATGGAGAAAAAGAGAGAGGTTAAGAGAGTGGTGAAGCAGTGTAAAAAGAGAGCAAATGAGAGAGTGGGTGAGATGTTATCAACAAATTTTGTTGAAAATAAGAAAAAGATTTGGAGTGAGATTAACAAGTTAAGGAAGCCTAGAGAACAAATGGATTTGTCAGTTAAAAATAGGAGAGGAGAGTTATTAAATGGAGAGTTAGAGGTATTGGGAAGATGGAGGGAATATTTTGAGGAATTGTTAAATGTTGATGAAGATAGGGAAGCTGTGATTTCGTGTATAGGGCAAGGAGGAATAACATCTTGTAGGAGTGAGGAAGAGCCAGTTGTGAGTGTGGGGGAAGTTCGTGAGGCAGTAGGTAAAATGAAAGGGGGTAAGGCAGCCGGGATTGATGGGATAAAGATAGAAATGTTAAAAGCAGGTGGGGATATAGTTTTGGAGTGGTTGGTGCAATTATTTAATAAACGTATGGAAGAGGGTAAGGTACCTAGGGATTGGCAGAGAGCATGCATAGTTCCTTTGTATAAAGGCAAAGGGGACAAAAGAGAGTGCAAAAATTATAGGGGGATAAGTCTGTTGAGTATACCTGGTAAAGTGTATGGTAGAGTTATTATTGAAAGAATTAAAAGTAAGACTGAGAATAGGATAGCAGATGAACAAGGAGGCTTTAGGAAAGGTAGGGGGTGTGTGGACCAGGTGTTTACAGTGAAACATATAAGTGAACAGTATTTAGATAAGGCTAAAGAGGTCTTTGTGGCATTTATGGATTTGGAAAAGGCGTATGACAGGGTGGATAGGGGGGCAATGTGGCAGATGTTGCAGGTGTATGGTGTAGGAGCTAGGTTATTGAAAGCAGTGAAGAGTTTTTACGAGGATAGTGAGGCTCAAGTTAGAGTACATAGGAAATAGGGAAATTATTTCCCAGTAAAAGTAGGCCTTAGACAAGGATGTGTGATGTCACCGTGGTTGTTTAATATATTTATAGATGGGGTTGTAAGAGAAGTAAATGCGAGGGTCTTGACAAGAGGCGTGGAGTTAAAAGATAAAGAATCACACATAAAGTGGGAGTTGTCACAGTTGCTCTTTGCTGATGACACTGTGCTCTTGGGAGATTCTGAAGAGAAGTTGCAGAGATTGGTGGATGAATTTGGTAGGGTGTGCAAAAGAAGAAAATTAAAAGTGAATACAGGAAAGAGTAAGGTTATGAGGATAACAAAAATATTAGGTGATGAAAGATTGGATATCAGATTGGAGGGAGAGAGTATGGAGGAGGTGAATGTATTCAGATATTTGGGAGTGGACGTGTCAGCGGATGGGTGTATGAAGGATGAGGTGAATCATAGAATTGATGAGGGGAAAACGGTGAGTGGTGCACTTAGGAGTCTGTGGAGACAAAGAACTTTGTCCTTGGAGGCAAAGAGGGGAATGTATGAGAGTATAGTTTTACCAACACTCTTATATGGGTGTGAAGCATGGGTGATGAATGTTGCAGCGAGGAGAAGGCTGGAGGCAGTGGAGATGTCATGTCTGAGGGCAATGTGTGGTGTGAATACAATGCAGAGAATTCGTAGTTTGGAAGTTAGGAGTAGGTGCGGGATTACCAAAACTGTTGTCCAGAGGGCTGAGGAAGGGTTGTTGCGGTGGTTCGGACATGTAGAGAGAATGGAGCGAAACAGAATGACTTCAAGAGTGTATCAGTCTGTAGTGGAAGGAAGGCGGGGTAGGGGTCGGCCTAGGAAAGGTTGGAGGGAGGGGGTAAAGGAGGTTTTGTGTGCGAGGGGCTTGGACTTCCAGCAGGCATGCGTGAGCGTGTTTGATAGGAGTGAATGGAGACAAATGGTTTTTAATACTTGACGTGCTGTTGGAGTGTGAGCAAAGTAACATTTATGAAGGGGTTCAGGGAAACCGGCAGGCCGGACTTGAGTCCTGGAGATGGGAAGTACAGTGCCTGCACTCTGAAGGAGGGGTGTTAATGTTGCAGTTTAAAAACTGTAGTGTAAAGCACCCTTCTGGCAAGACAGTGATGGAGTGAATGATGGTGAAAGTTTTTCTTTTTCGGGCCACCCTGCCTTGGTGGGAATCGGCCAGTGTGATAATAATAAAATATATATATATATATATATATATATATATATATATATATATATATATATATATATATATATATATATATATATATATATATATATATATATATATATATATATATATATATATATATATATATATATATATATATATATATATATATATATATATATATATATATATATATATATATATATATATATATATATATATATATATATATATATATATATATATATATATATATATATATATATATATACGTAAACATGTGTAAACATATAAACATTATCTCCATGGCCACAGCAGGTCTCTGCAAGCTCTGCATAAGAGTACACAGTATTTTACCACGAAGCCAGACACCATATAAGTACAGGCGCTGAGCCAGAGCTAGATGATGTCTCCCTTGTTTTCAGAGTTATTTCAACAAATCCTGACACATGAAGTGGACAACGAAAATTATTTGAAATGCATAACAATTTGCAAGCATGGGAAATTATTTAAAAACTATTATTTCTTCGCCTGTTGGCTATGAGCGTTCCTGTGCAGCAGGGAGGGTTCCCGTGTAGCAAGGAGGGTTCCTGTGCAGCAGGGAGGGTTCCTGTGTAGCAAGGAGGGTTCCTGTGTAGCAGGGAGGGTTCCTGAGCAGCAGGGAGGGTTCCTGTGCAGCAGGGAGGGTTCCTGTGTAGCAGGGAGGGTTCCTGTGTAGCAGGTAGGGTTACTGAATAGCAGGGAGGGTTCCTGTGCAGCAGGGAGGGTTCCTGTGTAGCAGGGAGGTTTCCTGTGTAGCAGGGAGGGTTCCTGTGTAGCATGGAGGGTTCCTGTGTAGCAGGTAGGGTTACTGAATAGCAGGGAGGGTTCATGTGCAGCAGGGAGGGTTCCTGTGTAGCAGGGAGGTTTCCTGTGTAGCAGGGAGGGTTCCTGTGTAGCATGGAGGGTTCCTGTGTAGCAGGGAGGGTTCCTGTGTAGCAGAGAGGGTTTCTGTGTAGCAGGGAGGGTTCCAGAGCAGCAGGGAGGGTTCCTGTGTAGCAGGGAGGGTTCCTGTGTAGCAGGGAGGGTTCCTGTGTAGCAGGGAGGGTTCCTGTGCAGCAGGGAGGGTTCCTGTGTAGCAGGGAGGGTTCCTGTGTAGCAGCAGGGAGGTAGCGGAGAGGGTTCCTGTGTAGCAGTTCAGGGAGGGTTCTGTGTAGCAGGGAGGGTTCCTGTGTAGGGTTCCTGTGTAGCAGGGAGGGTGTAGCAGGGAGGGTTCCTGGTAGGGTTCCTGTGTAGCAGGGAGGGTTCCTGTGCAGCAGGGAGGGTTCCTGTGTAGCAGGGAGGGTTCCTGAGCAGCAGGGAGGGTTCCTGTGTAGCAGGGAGGGTTCCTGTGCAGCAGGGAGGGTTCCTGTGTAGCAGGGAGGGTTCCTGTGCAGCAGGGCGGGTGCTTGTGCAGCAGGGAGGGTTCCTGTGTAGCAGGGAGGGTTCCTGTGCAGCAGGGAGGGTTCCTGTGTAGCGGAGAGGGTTCCTGTGTAGCAGGGATGGTTCCTGTGTAGCAGGGAGGGTTCCTGTGTAGCAGGGAGGGTTCCTGTGTAGCAGGGAGGGTTCCTGTGCAGCAGGGAGGGTTCCTGTGTAGCGGAGAGGGTTCCTGTGTAGCAGGGATGGTTCCCGTGTAGCAGGGAGGGTTCCTGTGTAGCAGGGAGGGTTCCTGTGTAGCAGGGAGGGTTCCTGTGCAGCAGGGAGGGTTCCTGTGTAGCAGGGAGGGTTCCTGTGCAGCAGGGCGGGTGCTTGTGCAGCAGGGAGTGTTCCTGTGTAGCAGGGAGGGTTCCTGTGTAGCAGGGAGGGTTCCTGTGTAGCAGGGAGGGTTCCAGAGCAGCAGGGAGGGTTCCTGTGTAGCAGGAAGGGTTCCTTTGTAGCAGGCAGGGTTCCTGTGCAGCAGGGAGGGCTCCTGTGTAGTAGGGAGGGTTCCTGTGTAGCAGGGAGGGTTCCTGTGCAGCAGGGAGGGTTCCTGTGTAGCAGGGAGGGTTCCTGTGTAGCAGGGAGGGTTCCTGTGTAGCAGGGAGGGTTCCTGTGTAGCAGGGAGGGTTCCCGTGTAGCAGGGAGGGTTCCTGTGTAGCTGGCAAGATTCTTGTGCAGCCGGGAGGGATTTTGTGCAGCAGGGAGGGTTCCTGAGTAGCAGGGAGGGTTCCTGTGTTGCAGGGAGGGTTCCTGTGTAGCAGAGAGGGTTCCTATGTAGCAGGGAGAGTTCCCGTGTAGCATGGAGGGTTCCTGTGTAGAAGGGAGGGTTTCCGTGTAGCAGGGAGGGTTTCTGTGTAGCTGACAAGGTTTCTGTGCAGCCGGGAGGGATCTTGTGCACCGGCAAGGGATCCTGTACAGCAGTGAGGGTTCGTGTGCAGCCGGGAGGGTTCTTCTGCAGCCGGGAGGGTTCCTGTGCAGCCGGGAGGGTTCCTGTGCAACCAGGAGGGTTCTTGTGTAGCCGGCAAGGTTCCTGTTTAGGAGGAATGGTTCATATGCAGTTAGGAGGGTTTCTGTGCCGACGGATGGGTTCCTGTTTAGGAGAGAGGGTTCCTGTGCAGCCGAGAGGGTCCTTGTGTAGCTGGGAGGGTTCCTGTGCAGCAGGGAGGGTTCCTGTGCAGCAGGGAGGGTTCTTGTGAACCAGAGTTCCTGTGTAGCAGTAACGGTTCCTGTGCAGCCGCGAAGGTTCTTGTGCAGCTGAGAGAGTTCCTGTGCGGCAGGGAGGGTTCTCATGTAGGCGGGAGAGTTCCTGTGTAGTAGGGAGTGTTTCCTGTGCAGCAGGGAGGGTTCTTGTGTAGGCGGTAGTTCCTGTGTAGGAGGGAGGATTCATGTGTAGGAGGGAGGGTACCTGTGCAGCAGGGAGGGTTCCTGTGCTGCCAAGAGGGTTCCTGTGTAGGAGAGAGGGTTCATATGTAGGACGGAGGGTTCCTGTGCAGCAGGGAGGGCTTCTGTGCAGCGTGGAGGATTCCTTTGCAGACGGGAGGGTTCCTGTGCAGCAGGGAGGTTTCCTGTGCAGTAAGTTGGGTTCATGTGGAGCATGGAGGGTTCCTGTGCATCGGGGAGGATTCTTGAGCAGCAGGAAGGGTTTCTGTGCAGTCAAGAGGGTTCCTGTGCAGCCGTGAGAGTTCTTGTTTAGGAGGGAGGGGTCCTGTGAAGCCGAGAGGGTTCTTGTGTAGCTGGGAGGGTTCCTGTGCAGCAGGGAGGGTTCCTGTGCATCAGGGAGGGTTACTGTGCAGCAGGGAGGGTTCCTGTGCATCAGGGAGGTTTACTGTGCAGCAGGGTGGGTTCTTCTGTAGGCGGGAGAGTTCCTGTGTAGTAGGGAGGGTTCCTGTGCAGCAGGGAGGGTTCTTGTGTAGGCGGGAGAGTTCCTGTGTAGGAGGGAGGATTCATGTGCAGGAGGGAGGGTTCCTGTGCAGCAGGGAGGGTTCTTGTGTTGCCGGGAGGGTTCCTGTGCAGCAGGGAGGGTTACTGTGCAGCAGGGAGGGTTCTTGTGAACCAGAGTTCCTGTGTAGCAGTAATGGTTCCTGTGCAGCCGCGAAGGTTCTTGTGCAGACGGGAGGGTCCCTGTGCTGCATGGAGGGTTCCTGTGCATCCGGGAGGATTTTTGAGCAGGAAGAAGAGTTTATGTGCAGTCAAGAGGGTTCCTGTGCAGCCCGGAGAGTTCCTGTGCAGTAGGGAGGGTTCCTGTGTTGTCGGGAGGGTTCCTGTGTTGCCGGGAGGGTTCCTGTGAAGGAGGGAGGGTTCATATGTAGGATGGAGGGTTTCTCTGCAGCAGGGAGGGCTTCTGTGCAGCGTTGAGGATTCCTGTGCAGACGGGAGGGTTCCTGTGCAGCAGGGAGGGTTCCTGTGCAGTAGGTAGTGTTCATGTGGAGCATGGAGGGTTCCTGTGGAGCAGGGAGGGTTACTGTGCAGCAGGGAGGGTTCTTATGAACCAGAGTTCCTGTGTAGCAGTAATGGTTCCTGTGCAGCCGCGAAGGTTCTTGTGCAGACGGGAGGGTTCCTGTGCAGCGTTGAGGATTCCTGTGCAGGCGGGAGGGTTTCTGTGCAGCAGGGAGGGTTCCTGAGCAGTAGGTAGTGTTCATGTGGAGCATGGAGGGTTCCTATGGAGCCGGGAGGGTTACTGTGCAGCAGGGAGGGTTCTTGTGAACCAGAGTTCCTGTGTAGCAGTAATGGTTCCTGTGCAGCCGGGAAGGTTCTTGTGCAGACGGGAGGGTTCCTGTGCAGCATGGAGAATTCCTGTGCATCCGGGGGGATTCTTAAGCAGCAGAAAGAGTTTCTGTGCAGTCAAGTGGGTTCCTGTGCAGCCGGGTGAGTTCCTGTTTAGGAGCGAGGATTCCTGTCCAGCAGAGAGGGTTCCTGTGCAGCAAGAAGGATTCCTGTGCAGCATGGAGAGCTCTGCAACAGGGAGGGTTCATGTGCAGCCGAAAGAGTTCCTGTGCAATAACGAGCGTTCCTGTGCAGCCGGGAGGGTTCTTTTGTAGCCGGGAGGGGTCCTGTGCAGCCGGGAAGGTTTCTGTGCAGCAGGGAGGGTTCTTTTGCTTCCAGGGGGGTTCCTGTGCAGCTAGAAGGGTTCTTGTGTAGCTGGAAGCGTTAATGGGCAGCTAGAAGGATTCTTGTGTAGTTGGGAGGGTTCCTGTGCAACTAGAAGGATTCTTGTGTAGATGGGATGGTTCCTGTGCAGCTACAAGGATTCTTGTGTAACTGGGAGGTTTCCTGTGCAGCTAGAAGGATTATTGTGTAGCTGGGAGGGCTTCTGTGCAGCTAAAAGGATTCTTGTGTAGCTGGGAGGGTTCCTGTGCAGGTAGAAGGATTCTTGTGTAGCTGGGAGGGTTCCTGTGCAGCTAGAAGGATTCTTGTGTAGCTGGGAGGGTTCCTGTGCAGCTACAAGGATTCTTGTGTTGCCGTAGGGTTCCTGTGCAGCTAAAAGGATTCTTGTGTAGCTGGGAGGGTTCCTGTGCAGCTAGAAGGATTCTTGTGTAGCTGGGAGGGTTCCTGTGCAGCTAGAAGGATTCTTGTGTAGCTGGGAGGGTTCCTGTGCAGCTACAAGGATTCTTGTGTTGACTGGAGGGTTCCTGTGCAGCTAGAAGGATTCTTGTGTAGCTGGGAGGGTTCCTGTGCAGCTAGAAGGATTCTTGTGTAGCTGGGAGGGTTCCTGTGCAGCTAGTAGGATTCTTGTGTTGCCTGGAGGGTTCCTGTGCAGCTACAAGGATTCTTGTGTTGACTGGAGGGTTCCTGTGCAGCTAGAAGGATTCTTGTGTAGCTGGGAGGGTTCCTGTGCAGCTAGAAGGATTCTTGTCTAGCTGGGAGGGTTCCTGTGCAGCTACAAGGATTCTTGTGTTGACTGGAGGGTTCCTGTGTAGCTAGAAGGATTCTTGTGTAGCTGGGAGGGTTCCTGTGCAGCTAGAAGGATTCTTGTGTAGCTGGTAGGGGTCCTGTGCAGCTAGTAGGATTCTTGTGTTGCCTGGAGGGTTCCTGTGCAGCTTGAAGGATTCTTGTGTAGCTGGGAGGGTTCCTGTGCAGCTGCAAGGATTCTTGTGTTGCCTGGAGGGTTCCTGTGCAGCTAGAAGGATTCTTGTGTAGCTGGTAGGGTTCCTGTGCAGCTAGAAGGATTCTTGTGTAGCTGAGAGGGTTCCTGTGCAGCTAGAACGATTCTTGTGTAGCTGAGAGGGTTCCTGTGCAGCAGGGAGGGTTCTTGTGTAGCTGGGAGGGTTTCTGTGCAGCAGGGAGGGTTCTTGTGTAGCTGGGAGGGTTCCTGTACAGCAGGGAGGGTTCTTGTGTAGCTGGGCGGGTTCCTGTGGAACAGGGAGGGTTCTTGTGTAGCTGGGAGGGTTCCTGTGCAACAGGGAGGGTTCTTGTGTAGCTGAGAGGGTTCCTGTGCAGCAGGGAGGGTTCTTGTGTAGCTGGGAGGGTTCCTGTGCAGCAGGGAGGGTTCTTGTGTAGCTGAGAGGGTTCCTGTGCAGCTAGAAGGATTCTTGTGTAGCTGATAGGGTTCTTGTGCAGCATGGAGGGTTCTTGTGTAGGAGGGAGGGTTCCTGTGCAGCAGGGAGGGTTCCTGTGCTGCCGGGAGGGTTCCTGTGTAGGAGAGAGGGTTCATATGTAGGACGGAGGGTTCCTGTGCAGCAGGGAGGGCTTCTGTGCAGCGTGGAGGATTCTTGTGCAGACGGGAGGGTTCCTGTGCAGCAGGGAGGGTTCCTGTGCAGTAGGTAGGGTTCATGTGGAGCAAGGAGGGTTCCTGTGCATCTGGGAGGATTCTTGAGCAGCAGGAAGAGTTTCTGTGCAGTCAAGAGGGTTTCTGTGCAGGCGGGAGAGTTCCTGTTTAGGAAGGAGGGGTCCTGTGAAGTCGAGAGGGTTCTTGTGTAGCTGGGAGGGTTCCTGTGCAGCAGGGAGGGTTCCTGTGCATCAGGGAGGGTTACTGTGCAGCAGGGAGGGTTCCTGTGCATCAGGGAGGTTTACTGCGCAGCAGGGTGGGTTCTTATGTAGGCGGGAGAGTTCCTGTGTAGTAGGGAGGGTTCCTGTGCAGCAGGGTGGGTTCTTGTGTAGGCGGGAGAGTTCTAGTGTAGGAGGGAGGATTCATGTGTAGGAGGGAGGGTTCCTGTGTTGCCGGGAGGGTTCCTGTGAAGGAGGGAGTGTTTTTTGTGCAGCAGGGAGGGCTTCTGTGCAGCTTGGAGGATTCCTGTGCAGTAGGTAGTGTTCATGTGGAGCATTGAGGGTTCCTGTGCAGCAGGGAGGGTTACTGTGCAGCAGGGAGGGTTCTTGTGAACCAGAGTTCCTGTGTAGCAGTAATGGTTCCTGTGCAGCCGCGAAGGTTCTTGTGCAGACGGGAGGGTCCCTGTGCAGCATGGAGGGTTCCTGTGCATCCGGGAGGATTCTTGAGCAGCAAGAAGAGTTTATATGCAGTCAAGAGGGTTCCTGTGCAGCCCGGAGAGTTCCTATGCAGCAGGGAGGGTTCCTGTGCAGCAGGGAGGGTTCCTGTGCAGCAGGGAGGGTTGCTGTGCAGCAGGGAGGCTTCCTGTCAACCAGAGTTCCTGTGATCAGTAATGGCTCCTGTGCAGCCGCGAAGGTTCTTGTGCAGCCGAGAGAGTTCCTGTGCAGCAGGGAGGGTTCTTATGTAGGCGGGAGAGTTTCTGTGTAGTAGGGAGGGTTCCTGTGCAGCAGGGAGGGTTCTTGTGTAGGCGGGAGAGTTCCTGTGTAGGAGGGAGGATTCATGTGTAGGACGAAGAGTTCCTGTGCAGCAGGGAGGGTTCCTGTGTTGTCGGGAGGGTTCCTGTGTTGCCGGGAGGGTTCCTGTGAAGGAGGGAGGGTTCATATGTAGGATGGAGGGTTTCTCTGCAGCAGGGAGGGCTTCTGTGCAGCGTTGAGGATTCCTGTGCAGACGGGAGGGTTCCTTTGCAGCAGGGAGGGTTCCTGTGCAGTAGGTAGTGTTCATGTGGAGCATGGAGGGTTCCTGTGGAGCAGGGAGGGTTACTGTGCAGCAGGGAGGGTTCTTATGAACCAGAGTTCCTGTGTAGCAGTAATGGTTCCTGTGCAGCCGCGAAGGTTCTTGTGCAGACGGGAGGGTTCCTGTGCAGCGTTGAGGATTACTGTGCAGACGGGAGGGTTTCTGTGCAGCAGGGAGGGTTCCTGTGCAGTAGGTAGTGTTCATGTGGAGCATGGAGGGTTCCTGTGGAGCCGGGAGGGTTACTGTGCAGCAGGGAGGGTTCTTGTGAACCAGAGTTCCTGTGTAGCAGTAATGGTTCCTGTGCAGCCGCGAAGGTTCTTGTGCAGACGGGAGGGTTCCTGTGCATCCGGGAGGATTCTTGAGCAGCAGGAAGAGTTTCTGTGCAGTCAAGAGGGTTGCTGTGCAGCCGGGTGAGTTCCTGTTTAGGAGCGAGGATTCCTGTCCAGCAGAGAGGGTTCCTGTGCAGCAAGAAGGATTCCTGTGCAGCATGGAGAGCTCTGCAACAGGGAGGGTTCATGTGCAGCCGAAAGAGTTCCTGTGCAATAACGAGCGTTCCTGTGCAGCCGGGAGGGTTCTTTTGTAGCCGGGAGGGTTCCTGTGCAGCCGGGAAGGTTTCTCTGCAGCAGGGAGGGTTCTTTTGCTTCCAAGGGGGTTCCTGTGCAGCTAGAAGGGTTCTTGTGTAGATGGGATGGTTCCTGTGCAGCTACAAGGATTCTTGTGTAGCTGGGAGGTTTCCTGTGCAGCTAGAAGGATTCTTGTGTAGCTGGGACGGCTTCTGTGCAGCTAAAAGGATTCTTGTGTAGTTGGGAGGGTTCCTGTGCAACTAGAAGGACTCTTGTGTAGATGGGATGGTTCCTGTGCAGCTACAAGGATTCTTGTGTAACTGCGAGGTTTCCTGTGCAGCTAGAAGGATTACTGTGTAGCTGTGAGGGCTTCTGTGCAGCTAAAAGGATTCTTGTGTAGCTGGGAGGGTTCCTGTGCAGGTAGAAGGATTCTTGTGTAGCTGGGAGGGTTCCTGTGCAGCTAGAAGGATTCTTGTGTGGCTGGGAGGGTTCCTGTGCAGCTACAAGGATTCTTGTGTTGCCTGGAGGGTTCCTGTGCAGCTAGAAGGATTCTTGTGTAGCTGGGAGGGTTCCTGTGCAGGTAGAAGGATTCTTGTGTAGCTGGGAGGGTTCCTGTGCAGCTTGAGGGATTCTTGTGTAGCTGGGAGGGTTCCTGTGCAGCTAGAAGGATTCGTGTGTTGCATGGAGGGTTCCTGTGCAGCTAGAAGGATTCTTGTGTAGCTGGTAGGGTTCCTGTGCAGCTAGAAGGATTCTTGTGTAGCTGAGAGGGTTCCTGTGCAGCTAGAATTATTCTTGTGTAGCTGAGAGGATTCCTGTGCCGCTAGAAGGATTCTTGTGTAGCTGAGAGGGTTCCTGTGCAGCTAGAAGGATTCTTGTGTAGCTGAGAGGGTTCCTGTGCAGCAGGGAGGGTTCTTGTGTAGCTGGGAGGGTTTCTGTGCAGCAGGGAGGGCTCTTGTGTAGCTGGGAGGGTTCCTGTGCAGCAGGGAGGGTTCTTGTGTAGCTGGGAGGGTTCCTGTGCAACAGGGAGGGTTCTTGTGTAGGTGGGAGGGTTCCTGTGCAGCAGGGAGGGTTCTTGTGTAGCTGAGAGGGTTCCTGTGCAGCAGGGAGGGTTCTTGTGTAGCTGGGAGGGTTTCTGTGCAGCAGGGAGGGCTCTTGTGTAGCTGGGAGGGTTCCTGTGCAGTAGGGAGGGTTCGTGTGTAGCTGGGAGGGTTCCTGTGCAACAGGGAGGGTTCTTGTGTAGGTGGGAGGGTTCCTGTGCAGCAGGGAGGGTTCTTGTGTAGCTGGGAGGGTTCCTGTGCAGCAGGGAGGGTTCTTGTGTAGCTGAGAGGGTTCCTGTGCAGCTAGAAGGATTCTTGTGTAGCTGATAGGGTTCTTGTGCAGCAGGGTGGGTTCTTGTGTGGTTGGGAGGGTTCATGTGCAGCTAGAAGGGTTGTGTAGCTGATAGGGTTCCTGTGCAGCAGGGAGGGTTCCTGTGCAGCTAACAAGAGCCTTTATCTCACTCTGAACGTCTGTTAAATACTGTAACATGTATTTATTGAAAGAGTACATAGTTACATTTCTGAATCTGTTGAATATATTGTAACCTCAGTGACTAACTCATTTAGGAAGTAATCCTTAATACTAAAGTATCTTTTGCATGTATAACGTATAATGACTTTCACTGTTGGAAGAATACCTTCGAAACTATCGTAATTACTGAGCCATAGTGAGTTCACTGCTGCTGGAAGGACACCTGTAAAACTGCTGTAGCTACTGAACCATAGTGAGTTCACTGCTGCTGGAAGGACACCTGTAAAACTGCTGTAGCTACTGAACCATAGTGAGTTCACTGCTGCTGGAAGGACACCTGTAAAACTGCTGTAGCTACTGAACCATAGTGAGTTCACTGCTGCTGGAAGGACACCTGTAAAACTGCTGTAGCTACTGAACCATAGTGAGTTCACTGCTGCTGGAAGGACACCTGTAAAACTGCTGTAGCTACTGAACCATAGTGAGTTCACTGCTGCTGGAAGGACACCTGTAAAACTGCTGTAGCTACTGAACCATAGTGAGTTCACTGCTGCTGGAAGGACACCAGTAAAACTGCTGTAGCTACTGAACCATAGTGAGTTCACTGCTGCTGGAAGGACACCTGTAAAACTGCTGTAGCTACTGAACCATAGTGAGTTCACTGCTGCTGGAAGGACACCTGTAAAACTGCTGTAGCTACTGAACCATAGTGAGTTCACTGCTGCTGGAAGGACACCAGTAAAACTGCTGTAGCTACTGAACCATAGTGAGTTCACTGCTGCTGGAAGGACACCTGTAAAACTGCTGTAGCTACTGGAAGGACACCTGTAAAACTGCTGTAGCTACTGAACCATAGTGAGTTCACTGCTGCTGGAAGGACACCTGTAAAACTGCTGTAGCTACTGAACCATAGTGAGTTCACTTCTGCTGGAAGGACACCTGTAAAACTGCTGTAGCTACTGAACCATAGTGAGTTCACTGCTGCTGGAAGGACACCTGTAAAACTGCTGTAGCTACTGAACCATAGTGAGTTCACTGCTGCTGGAAGGACACCTGTAAAACTGCTGTAGCTACTGAACCATAGTGAGTTCACTGCTGCTGGAAGGACACCTGTAAAACTGCTGTAGCTACTGAACCATAGTGAGTTCACTGCTGCTGGAAGGACACCTGTAAAACTGCTGTAGCTACTGAACCATAGTGAGTTCACTGCTGCTGGAAGGACACCTGTAAAACTGCTATAGCTACTGAACCATAGTGAGTTCACTTCTGCTGGAAGGACACCTGTAAAACTGCTGTAGCTACTGAACCATAGTGAGTTCACTGCTGCTGGAAGGACACCTGTAAAACTGCTGTAGCTACTGAACCATAGTGAGTTCACTGCTGCTGGAAGGACACCTGTAAAACTGCTGTAGCTACTGAACCATAGTGAGTTCACTGCTGCTGGAAGGACACCTGTAAAACTGCTGTAGCTACTGAACCATAGTGAGTTCACTGCTGCTGGAAGGACACCTGTAAAACTGCTGTAGCTACTGAACCATAGTGAGTTCACTGCTGCTGGAAGGACACCTGTAAAACTGCTGTAGCTACTGAACCATAGTGAGTTCACTTCTGCTGGAAGGACACCTGTAAAACTGCTGTAGCTACTGAACCATAGTGAGTTCACTGCTGCTGGAAGGACACCTGTAAAACTGCTGTAGCTACTGAACCATAGTGAGTTCACTGCTGCTGGAAGGACACCTGTAAAACTGCTGTAGCTACTGAACCATAGTGAGTTCACTGCTGCTGGAAGGACACCTGTAAAACTGCTGTAGCTACTGAACCATAGTGAGTTCACTGCTGCTGGAAGGACACCTGTAAAACTGCTGTAGCTACTGAACCATAGTGAGTTCACTGCTGCTGGAAGGACACCTGTAAAACTGCTGTAGCTACTGAACCATAGTGAGTTCACTGCTGCTGGAAGGACACCTGTAAAACTGCTGTAGCTACTGAACCATAGTGAGTTCACTGCTGCTGGAAGGACACCTGTAAAACTGCTGTAGCTACTGAACCATAGTGAGTTCACTGCTGCTGGAAGGACACCTGTAAAACTGCTGTAGCTACTGAACCATAGTGAGTTCACTGCTGCTGGAAGGACACCTGTAAAACTGCTGTAGCTACTGAACCATAGTGAGTTCACTGCTGCTGGAAGGACACCTGTAAAACTGCTGTAGCTACTGAACCATAGTGAGTTCACTGCTGCTGGAAGGACACCTGTAAAACTGCTGTAGCTACTGAACCATAGTGAGTTCACTGCTGCTGGAAGGACACCTGTAAAACTGCTGTAGCTACTGAACCATAGTGAGTTCACTGCTGCTGGAAGGACACCTGTAAAACTGCTGTAGCTACTGAACCATAGTGAGTTCACTGCTGCTGGAAGGACACCTGTAAAACTGCTGTAGCTACTGAACCATAGTGAGTTCACTGCTGCTGGAAGGACACCTGTAAAACTGCTGTAGCTACTGAACCATAGTGAGTTCACTGCTGCTGGAAGGACACCTGTAAAACTGCTGTAGCTACTGAACCATAGTGAGTTCACTGCTGCTGGAAGGACACCTGTAAAACTGCTGTAGCTACTGAACCATAGTGAGTTCACTGCTGCTGGAAGGACACCTGTAAAACTGCTGTAGCTACTGAACCATAGTGAGTTCACTGCTGCTGGAAGGACACCTGTAAAACTGCTGTAGCTACTGAACCATAGTGAGTTCACTGCTGCTGGAAGGACACCTGTAAAACTGCTGTAGCTACTGAACCATAGTGAGTTCACTGCTGCTGGAAGGACACCTGTAAAACTGCTGTAGCTACTGAACCATAGTGAGTTCACTGCTGCTGGAAGGACACCTGTAAAACTGCTATAGCTACTGAACCATAGTGAGTTCACTGCTGCTGGAAGGACACCTGTAAAACTGCTGTAGCTACTGAACCATAGTGAGTTCACTTCTGCTGGAAGGACACCTGTAAAACTGCTGTAGCTACTGAACCATAGTGAGTTCACTGCTGCTGGAAGGACACCTGTAAAACTGCTGTAGCTACTGAACCATAGTGAGTTCACTGCTGCTGGAAGGACACCTGTAAAACTGCTGTAGCTACTGAACCATAGTGAGTTCACTGCTGCTGGAAGGACACCTGTAAAACTGCTGTAGCTACTGAACCATAGTGACGTCAGTCTTGTTAAAAGGAAATATGAAAACTGCTGTAGCTACTGAAGCATTATACAGAAGTTACGTCTGCATAATAAGTTGTAGCATTTTGCTGCATTTTCTTCGCTTGTAAACAGACAAGAATAACTAAAATAATTAGTCTCATATATCTACACAAGTGTAACTTTGGTACCAGCCTGTGTTAGTGAAACAGATCAAAGCCGTACACAGTGTTAGACAGAATTGTAATATATATTTATGAAGAAGGCTGTTTAACAATAGTTAAAAAAAATACGTTATGCAAAGAACAAGACTTATGGTACTACAATTTTAAATGAATATTAGCTCAAAATCACTGCAAAAAAAGAGCAGTACTGGAGACAGTAACAATGAGACAAACTAGCCAGGTTGCAGGAATGGCTGTCGAAATCTTTTTTGGTGGTCACATCGAGACTATCATGATGGTCGACTTTATTACGTGAGAGTTACTGATTTTTGGTGTGTATTGTGGATAGGTTTATTTTGATTAACATTTTAAATCTGAGAAAAGTACAAATAAGAAAAAGGGATTCTGTAAGATGTTAAGTGAATGTGTTGGGAATGTTGAATGTTGCAAGAGACATGAATGTTAGTATGGGAGACACTGTTGTGTAAGACTCAGTGGGAAAGTTTGAAGAGTTTGGTGTACATAGCAGAATAGAACCATAAGCTTACGTCAAGCTACAAGAACGGTAAAGATATACACAAAATCGGTACAACAAAACACAACAACAGTACATTGGAAAAGAACACTAAAGTACAGTTCAGGATACAAGTGACCTTAACCACAATGTCTGTATCAACAGACAATTTACATCCAAGAACACAACAGTAACTTAAAACGTACAGAAAGTACACTTGCGTAACAGACAAGAACAGTAACATGTAAGAACAGCACAGTAACATATAAACAGTAAAATATTAAACAGTGACACACAAAACAATACAGAAACACATGAAAAAGAATAATAACAGTATGGTGACATATAAAACAGTTTAGTAATAAATAAAAGAAGTTTAGTAATAAATAAAACAGTAAAATAACACATAAAACAGCATAGTAAGACATAAAACGTATAATAACACATAAAACAGCATACTAGATCATAAAACACCAGAGTAACACACAAAACAATGAAGAACAATACAACAACACAGAGGAACGATACAACATTACAGAAGAACAATACAATAACACAGAGGAACGGTACAACATTACAGAAGAACAATACAATAACACAGAGGAACGGTACAACATTACAGAAGAACAATACAATAACACAGAGGAACGGTACAACATTACAGAAGAACAATACAATAACACAGAGGAACGGTACAACATTACAGAAGAACAACACCAGTACAGTACAGGAACACAGAACACCAGTACAGTAAAGGAACACAGAAGAGCAGTACAGCAAAACAGAAGACCAGTACAGTAACACCTACGACCTATACAGTAACACAGGAGACCAGTACAATAACACACTAGGCTAGTATAGTAACACAGAAGACCTAAACAGTAACACAGAAGACCAGTACAGTGCAGTAACACAGAAGACCAGTACAGTACAGTAACACAGAAGACCAATATAGTACAGTAACACGAACACCAGTACAGTAACACAGAAGAAGAGTACAGTAACACAGAAGATCAGTAACATCAGCAGCGTAAGAAGTCTATCAGTCAGGTTGTAACATCAGCAACATAAAGCAACAGTATTCAAGATATTAACAACAGTTCTATCAGTCAGGTTGTAACATCAGCAACATAAAGCAACAGTATTCAAGATATTAACAACAGTTCTGTCAGTCAGGTTGTAACATCAGCAACATAAAGCAACAGTATTCAAGATATTAACAACAGTTCTGTCAGTCAGGTTGTAACATCAGCAACATAAAGCAACAGTATTCAAGATATTAACAACAGTTCTATAAAGCAACAGTATTCAAGATATTAACAACAGTTCTATAAGTCAGGTTGTAACATCAGCAACATAAAGCAACAGTATTCAAGATATTAACAACAGTTCTATCAGTCAGGTTGTAACATCAGCAACATAAAGCAACAGTATTCAAGATATTAACAACAGTTCTATCAGTCAGGTTGTAACATCAGCAACATAAAACAGCAGTATTCAAGATATTAACAACAGTTCTGTCAGTCAGGTTGTAACATCAGCAACATAAAACAGCAGTATTCAAGATATTAACAACAGTTCTGTCAGTCAGGTTGTAACATCAGCAACATATATTCAACAACAGTTCTGTCAGTCAGGTTGTAACATCAGCAACATAAAACAACAGTATTCAAGATATTAACAACAGTTCTATCAGTCAGGTTGTAACATCAGTAACATAAAGCAACAGTTCTATCAGTCAGGTTGTAACATCAGCAACATAAAAGTATTCAAGATATTCAGGTTGTAACATCAGTAACATAACAACAGTTCTGTCAGTCAGGTTGTAACACAGTTCTATCAGTCAGGTTGTAACATCAGCAACATAAAGCAACAGTATTCAAGATATTAACAACAGTTCTGTCAGTCAGGTTGTAACATCAACAGCAGAAATTCGTTGTGACAGAGTTCGAGTCTCAGAGTTTGTAGTCATTGTTTTAATCCCAGAGATTTTATTTTGTGTTTGTGATTGTGAGTGTTTTTCTCAATATAGAGAAAGTGAGAGAAATGAAGATATGAAAAATTAAAAATTGAGAGAAACTTTAATTTTTTAACAATTATTTCAGCTTACTACGTACCTTTCGTAAGATAATTCATAAACATCTTTTTTACTTTATCCAAGACAAGTTTCTCTCAATTATTATTTCTTTATATCTTCACATTTCTCATTAAGAATATTTTCAAAATATTATATAACAACATTCTCCGTCTCGTTTATTCTGAATTATATTAAAATTTATACTCAAAAATTTCTTTATTTTCCCTTTGTCTGTCAAGTACAATTTAAATTTAATAATCTTGAGAGTACACATATGTGCTTTCGAATGTGTGCACATATACTGTGCATGTGTGTGTGCGTGTACTCATCTAGTTGTACTCACCTAGTTGAGGTTGCGGGGGTCGAGTCTGAGCTCCTGGCCCCGCCTCTTCACTGATCGCTACTAGGTCACTCTCCCTGAACCGTGAGCTTTATCATACCTCTGCTTAAAGCATATCCCATATCATAAAAATCTTTGAAAGGGTCCTAAGAAGCAAGATCACCACCCATCTAGAAACCCATCAGTTACACAACCCAGGGCAACATGGGTTTAGAACAGGTCGCTCCTGTCTGTCTCAACTATTGGATCACTACGACAAGGTCCTAAATGCACTAGAAGACAAAAAGAATGCAGATGTAATATATACAGACTTTGCAAAAGCCTTCGACAAGTGTGACCATGGCGTAATAGCGCACAAAATGCGTGCTAAAGGAATAACAGGATGGATCTATAATTTCCTCACTAACAGAACACAGAGAGTAGTCGTCAACAGAGTAAAGTCCGAGGCAGCTACGGTGAAAAGCTCTGTTCCACAAGGCACAGTACTCGCTCCCATCTTGTTCCTCATCCTCATATCCGGCATAGACAAGGATGTCAGCCACAGCACCGTGTCTTCCTTTGCAGATGACACCCGAATCTGCATGACAGTATCTTCCATTGCAGACACTGCAAGGCTCCAGGCGGACATCAACCAAATCTTTCAGTGGGCTGCAGAAAACAATATGAAGTTCAACGATGAGAAATTTCAATTACTCAGATATGGTAAACATGAGGAAATTAAATCTTCATCAGAGTACAAAACAAATTCTGGCCACAAAATAGAGCGAAACACCAACGTCAAAGACCTGGGAGTGATCATGTCGGAGGATCTCACCTTCAAGGACCATAACATTGTATCAATCGCATCTGCTAGAAAAATGACAGGATGGATAATGAGAACCTTCAAAACTAGGGAGGCCAAGCCCATGATGACACTCTTCAGGTCACTTGTTCTATCTAGGCTGGAATATTGCTGCACACTAACAGCACCTTTCAAGGCAGGTGAAATTGCCGACCTAGAAAATGTACAGAGAACTTTCACGGCGCGCATAACGGAGATAAAACACCTCAATTACTGGGACCGCTTGAGGTTCCTAAACCTGTATTCCCTGGAACGCAGGAGGGAGAGATACATGATTATATACACCTGGAAAATCCTAGAGGGACTAGTACCGAACTTGCACAAGAAAATCACTCACTACGAAAGCAAAAGACTTGGCAGACGATGCAACATCCACCCAATGAAAAGCAGGGGTGTCACTAGCACGTTAAGAGACCATACAATAAGTGTCAGGGGCCCGAGACTGTTCAACTGCCTCCCAGCACACATAAGGGGGATTACCAACAGACCCCTGGCAGTCTTCAAGCTGGCACTGGACAAGCACCTAAAGTCAGTTGCTGATCAGCCGGGCTGTGGCTCGTACGTTGGTTTGCGTGCAGCCAGCAGCAACAGCCTGGTTGATCAGGCTCTGATCCACCAGGAGGCCTGGTCACAGACCGGGCCGCGGGGGCGTTGACCCCCGGAACTCTCTCCAGGTAAACTCCAGGTATGTATGGATCCTGCCTCCACTACATCGCTTCCCAAACTATTCCACTTACTGACTACTCTGTGGCTGAAGAAATACTTCCTAACATCCCTGTGATTCATCTGTGTCTTCAACTTCCAACTGTGTCCCCTTGTTACTGTGTCCAATCTCTGGAACATCCTGTCTTTGTCCACCTTGTCAATTCCTCTCAGTATTTTGTATGTCGTTATCATGTCCCCCCTATCTCTCCTGTCCTCCAGTGTCGTCAGGTTGATTTCCCTTAACCTCTCCTCGGAGGACATACCTCTTAGCTCTGGGACTAGTCTTGTTGCAAACCTTTGCACTTTCTCTAGTTTCTTTACGTGCTTGGCTAGGTGTGGGTTCCAAACTGGTGTCGCATACTCCAATATGGGCCTAACGTACACGGTGTACAGGGTCCTGAACGATTCCTTATTAAGATGTCGGAATGCTGTTCTGATGCTTGCCAGGCGCCCATATGCTGCAGCAGTTATTTGGTTGATGTGCGCTTCAGGAGATGTGCCTGGTGTTATACTCACCCCAAGATCTTTTTCCTTGAGTGAGGTTTGTAGTCTCTTGCCCCCTAGACTGTACTCCGTCTGCGGTCTTCTTTGCCCTTCCCCAATCTTCATGACTTTGCACTTGGTGGGATTGAACTCCAGGAGCCAATTGCTGGACCAGGTCTGCAGCCTGTCCAGATCCCTTTTTAGTTCTGCCTGGTCTTCGATCGAGTGAATTCTTCTCATCAACTTCACGTCATCTGCAAACAGGGACACCTCAGAGTCTATTCCTTCCGTCATGTCGTTCACAGATACCAGAAACAGCACTGGTCTTAGGACTGACTCCTGTGGGACCCCGCTGGTCACAGGTGCCCACTCTGACACCTCGCCACGTACCATGACTCGCTGCTGTCTTCCTGACAAGTATTCCCTGATCCATTGTAGTGCCTTCCCTGTTATCCCTGCTTGGTCCTCCAGTTTTTGCACCAATCTCTTGTGTGGAACTGTGTCAAACGCCTTCTTGCAGTCCAAGAATATGCAATCCACCCACCCTTCTCTCTCTTGTCTTACTACTGTCACCATGTCATAGAACTCCAGTAGATTTGTGACACAGGATTTCCCGTCCCTGAAACGATGTTGGCTGCTGTTGATGAGATCATTCCTTTCTAGGTGTTCCACGACTCTTCTCCTGATAATCTTCTTCATGATTTTGCATACTATACTTGTCAGTGACACTGGTCTGTAGTTTAATGCTTCATGTCTGTATCCTTTTTTGAAGATTGGGACTACATTTGCTGTCTTCCATGCCTCAGGCAATCTCCCTGTTTCGATAGATGTATTGAATATTGTTGTTAGGGGCACACATAGCGCCTCTGCTCCCTCTCTCAATACCCATGGGGAGATGTTATCTGGCCCCATTGCCTTTGAGGTACCTAGCTCACTCAGAAGCCTCTTCACTTCTTCCTCGGTTGAGTGCACTCTGTCCAGCACATGGTGGTGTGCCCCACCTCTCCGTCTTTCTGGAGCCCCTTCTGTCTCCTCTGTGAACACTTCTTTGAATCTCTTGTTGAGTTCCTCACATACTTCACGGTCATTTCTTGTTGTCTCTCCTCCTTCCTTCCTTAGCCTGATTACCTGGTCATTGACTGTTGTTTTCCTCCTGATGTGGCTGTACAACAGTTTTGGGTCAGATTTGGCTTTCGCTGCTATGTCATTTTCATATTGTCTTTGGGCCTCCCTTCTTATCTGTGCATATTCGTTTCTGGCTCTACGACTGCTCTCCTTATTCTCTTGAGTCCTTTGCCTTCTATATTTCTTCCATTCCCTAGCACACTTGGTTTTTGCCTCCCTGCACCTTTGGGTAAACCATGGGCTCATCCTGGCTTTTTCATTATTCCTGTTGCCCTTGGGTACAAACCTCTCCTCAGCCTCCTTGCATTTTGTTGCTACATATTCCATCATCTCATTAACTGGCTTCCCTGCCAGTTCTCTGTCCCACTGAACCCCGTTCAGGAAGTTCCTCATTCCTGTGTAGTCCCCTTTCTTGTAGTTTGGCTTCATTCGTCCTGGCCTTCCTGCTTCTCCCTCCACTTGTAGCTCTACTGTGTATTCGAAGCTTAAAACCACATGGTCACTGGCCCCAAGGGGTCTTTTATATGTGATGTCCTCGATATCTGCACTACTCAAGGTGAATACTAAGTCCAGCCTAGCTGGTTCATCCTCTCCTCTCTCTCTTGT
This sequence comes from Cherax quadricarinatus, assembly GCF_038502225.1. Classification (NCBI taxonomy): domain Eukaryota; kingdom Metazoa; phylum Arthropoda; class Malacostraca; order Decapoda; family Parastacidae; genus Cherax; species Cherax quadricarinatus. The sequence goes on along the minus strand of NW_027196075.1, from coordinate 84,404 downwards.
AGTGTCCCTTATGTGTTGGTACATGAAGTTTTCCAGTACCACCTCCATCATCTTAGCCCTCCATGTATCTTGGCCCCCATGCTGGTTCAAGTTCTCCCAATCGATCTCCTTGTGGTTAAAGTCACCCATGATCAGGAGCTTTGCCCTGCATGCATGAGCTCTTCTGGCCACTCTAGCCAGTGTGTCAACCATCGCTCTATTGCTCTCGTCGTACTCTTGCCTAGGCCTCCTGCTGTTCTGTATTGGGTTATACATCACTGCTATTACCACCTTGGGACCTCCAGAGTGAAGCGTTCCCGCTATGTAATCACTTTCTTCTCCGCTGTCTCCTCTCTCCAGCTCATCAAAATTCCAGCGATTTTTGATCAGCAATGCCACTCCTCCACCCCCCCTGTTCCCTCTGTCTTTCCTTAGGATTTGGTATCCCGTTGGAAAGATGGCATCTGTTATCATACCTGTAAGCTTGGTTTCTGTGAGAGCTATGATGTCCGGTGATGCCTCTTTGACTCTTTCATGCCACTCCTCCCACTTATTTGTTATTCTATCAGCGTTTGTGTGCCATACCTTCAGTTTCCTTTCCAACACTGTGGTTTGGGGGGCCTGTGAGTATGGGAGACCTGGTAGCGTACTGTGGGATTTTATAGCTCGGTGTTTGGTGGAGGCTCTGTGTATGGATTGTAGTGTGTGTTGGGATGGTGTGATAGGTTGTGTGGTTCTGAGAATAGTTGTGTGTGTGCTTGCCCTTGCTGTTCTGTTCTGCTCTGACTGACCTCTGCTGGTTCCATCCTTGTCTCTTTTCCTAGCTCCTTTCGTTTTTTTGTCCTCTCTGTCAGCTGCTGTCGTTCTGTTTGTGTTCTGTCTCTGTCTAGGAACACCCTCTTGTACTCTTCCAAGTATTTTCAATAGTGGTTTCTCTTGGAGGATCCTGTTCCGCACCGTTTCCGTCCTGAGAATCAGCTTGATTGGTCGGTTTCTCCCCTTCGAGTACCCGCCTATTCTCTGAAAATTTACAATCTCGGTCATCTCTTCACCTATTTCCGTGATGATTTTCTCAATCTCCTTTCTTTCTTCCTGCTGCCTTTCAGTGTGTGTCCTTTCCTCTCTCTCCTGAAGCCCATGGATAAACACTGATTTTGCTCTTTCCTCCTCCCATTGCCTCACCCTCTGTGACTCTGAATCCTGCCTGTATGTGGTCAGTTTCTTCCTTGATTTTTCCAGTTGCTCTTGATAGCATGGTTGTGCCTCAGCATTCGACCTATCACCCTCTCCATCTGCAACCAGCTGTTCTTCCCTTTCACTCCTTGGCTCTTTTTGGAAGGTTGATATGACCTTAGCATAATTCATAATTCCTTTCTTCCTGTTTGGCCTCGCAGCTTCATATGCTGTGTCTTCTCTGGTCACTGCCCCTGTAACTCGCTTCAGCCTATTTATCTCAATTTCTAGGACCCTTATTTTGGCTACTGCAGTGTCGACTTGTGCCTCCCAATTCTTTGTCTCCTTCTCCAACCTCTTTTCCAATTTCACAGAGAGCTCTTTCTCCATTTTTTCAGAAAGCTCTCCTAATTTTCTCTCCCACTCTTATTCCATCCTTTTCCACTGCTCCTCCATCCACTCCTCCCTACCAGAACCATTCTCATCTGATCCTTGGTTCCTGCGAGTCCCCACCATTTTTTTTTTTTTGTGAGAGAAGAGAGAAGGGAAAGGTAGAAGGAGAGAGAGAGGGGAAGAGTGAGAAGGGGGAGAGTGTGAGAGGGGGAAAGAGAGAGAAGGGAAGGGAAGGAGGGGGTTAGAGTGAGAAGGGAAAAATGGGGAAGAGATGGAGAGAGAGAGAGAGAGAGAAGGGAAGGTAGAAAGAGAGAGGGAGATAGTGAGAAGGAAAAAGGGGAAGAAAGAGTGAGAGTGAG
>NW_027196075.1:52500-77500 GCF_038502225.1 Cherax quadricarinatus | reverse complement strand
GAAGTTCTGGAGACATGTAACTAGAGAAAGCATCAAAGAAAAAAATTGGAAGTGGGGAGTGTGGAAGGGCTGACATCCGGGGCCCCACGGACGGAGACCTGGAAACATGATCCGGAAGGTAGGCAGAGAGAGAGGTCAAGAGAAAGAGGGGCGTGTCTTGGAAAAGTGGGAAAGGGAGAATGCCTGAGGGGACACAGGAGGACTCCTGGACTCATGGACCTGAGGGAAATCCAAAGATGGTAGAGAATTGGGGGGGGACCCTAAAGACGAACCACTGGCCTCCACGTGGCAGGTTCTGGTAACTCAGGGACAACTAACTCTGAGGCTGACAGTGGTCGCAAACTTTTATTATTATAATAAGAATAATATTTTTTTTCCTGAATACATGGATGAACAATTTTTTGTCTCAGGGTGTTAGAAAAGTGGAATGATTTGGACAGAGTCAGTAGTGGAGGCAAACTTATGACACAGCTTCAGAAGTAGATTTGATAATGTCTAAGAGAGCAGAAATCGGTGATACCGATAATAGTAATATAAAAGGCAAGACCAGGAGCTGAGCCTCGACCCTTGCAAATGCATTTCGGATCAGTGAGCCAAGAGTAGGATGAGGGAGATGACAAGTGAACCTAGTAGTTAACAGGGTGAGAGAGATAACAGTTGACAAATTACAATCAACGAAGTTAAGCCAGTTGTATGTAGTCAGAGTAACGGTGATGATACGAGGAAGATGACAGCAGGAAAATAAGAAAACGTAGATTTCGGGAAATCTAATTTATCGGTAAAAGTAACTTTTAGGTAGATGGAACACTACAAGTAAAAGTAACTTATCGATCGAGTGTGCTTCTGATGATGGAACACCACAGGTAAAAGTAATTTTTAGACAGATAGTGCTCCTGATGAAAGAGATACCGAAAGAGAAAGTGAGAGTTGTTAAATTATTTAATTATTATTTCTGGGTGACGTTTACCATACATAAGGTAAGGAGAAGCCAATGTCTTTCACTCAACATCTTCACATTTCTCACTAGTGGCTCTAATCTTTTAGGAAAGCAAATAATTTTTAAAGCAAAATTATTATAAATTTTAATCCCCCCAAAAAACATTTTTGAAACTACCGTAGCAACTGGAGCATTTTACAGAAATTAAGTCAGAATAATTTCTGGATATTGTTTTAGCATCTTTTGATTTGTAAAGAGACAAGAATAACTAAAACATTTAGAATTTTTAGATGATCATGTCTCTAGGGCCGTCTAGGCAAATGAAGTGTGTGTCACACTTTACCTCTGATACACTTTATAACATCCATACATAGTATCACAAACAATTATAAAATACTTTTTAAGTAAATTAAACAGTTGGTGTTTGTCTATTATCTCTAGTATAACAGACAATGTGTATAATAGAACGGCAATTAACAGTTAGGATGGAAACGCTGGTCTTAGTCATACGATGTTTCGCCACTTGAAGTTTTGGTCATTTGACCGATGCCTTCCACTGGCTTACCTGTCAATCGCTTTAAAATCTTCAAAATCTTTAAAATCAGTTTCGTAAAGATGGGATAAGTGTAAATGAGAGCGAGAGAAAGTAGATCCTGAGAGACAGGAATTCCAGTTTGGGAGACACTGTGATGAAAGATGTAACTGGGAACATAAAAGAACAGCATATGAACATATAAGAACGAAAATTAAAGAATAAAACAAAACAGTAGGAAGCAAGAATTATATAGTAACATACAAAAAAAACACACACACACAGGAAAGTACAAGAACAGGTTTTTAAAATGCAGGAATAGTTCAGTAACACGTAAAAGCGTAAAGCACATATATGAACAGGTGAGTAACACACACACAAAAAGAGCAACATACAGAGTATACATGGGGAACAATCAGGTATGGAAGGTTTACAAGTGACAATAGAATTTTTTGTCACACATGACTATATCGCAGCCTGATTCTAGCAATTACTGCTTCACATAATGTAACAGAAATTGTAGACTGACCATTCACAAAGTTTTCTGATATAAGCAGATCACAATGTCTTATACCAATATTCTCGGATCTCAGATTATCTGTGACTCCTTGTATACCAGAAGTCGTGTACCCATCTTTGATAGGTTATAACAACTTATCAAAGATAATGAGGGAGGAGTCCAATGAGGATAATGAAAAATAATGGAAACAGTATGAAAACTGCAACACGTTTTAGGTTTCCAGATAATAATGATCCAGGAAGGTACCAGGTCATGTCACCTAACAATGTAAGAAAAGCCAGTTAAAGGTTTAATATGCTGGGAAGACATCACCTTCTACAAGATATTTGTGGGACATTATCGTTGTCACTCTTAATTATATTTGTTTGACAACAACTTCTCTCTTTCTAACCTTCTTCACAATCTTGTTTTTAAAACTTAACTCTTTTTATTAACTCTGGAGGGACATAACTCTCCTTACTATGCATATGAGTCATCACCCTCATCACTATCCTTATCAAATAAATTTCTTTGTTAGTAAAAGGTATCACGATGCGGCTCACTTATCAAAGACTAATAAAATTATGCTTCCCCTAAGATGAGACTTGTACATGTCATGAGATGAACCGTACGAGTCCTGACTCTTCCCTCATCACACTTACAAATATTTCCCTCTTTCTTTAATAAGTCTTTGCCTGTAAGGCATTTTATTACTTTCACCTGTAATTCGTGTTACACCATCACCTGTGTGTGTGTGTGTGTGTGTGTGTGTGTGTGTGTGTGTGTGTGTGTGTGTGTGTGTGTGTGTGTGTGTGTGTGTGTGTGTGTGTGTGTGTGTGTGTGTGTGTGTGTGTGTGCGTGTGTGTGGGGGAGGGCTATCAGTACTTTCTCTCAGGAGGTCAGAAAAATAAAGACCTAAAAAGCAAAAAATAAGAGACATATTTAATTGGTAAATATTTATTTCTTGCAACTCTACCTTTCATAAGAAAACTTAACATCGTCTTTGCTTCATTCAATACAAGTTTCCCTCGACTGTCACTTCTTTATATCTTCACAACTCTCATTAAGAATATCTTGTAAATAAAAACAGCATTCTCTACTCTGTTTAATCTGGATTTTATTAAAATTTATTCTAAAAAATTTCTTTAAATCAGTTTTATTGTTTGTGCAGTATAATTTCAATATATATAGTTTAACAAGGAGTTCATTGTTGCATAGAGCATGACTTATGTTGCTAGAGTTGTAAACGTTTTTCTGTCAAAAGAAACAGAAGTGTTTCCTGACACGGGTCTTTATCATATTATGACCCGCCACTGGAGCTTTCGGTCATCTGACCGAAACCTTTCCCTGGCTTACCAATAAACTTCTTTGAAAACTTAAAATTAGTTTATTCTGTCTGTCTGTTATTTTTATTAATATTGTAAATCGGGATAAGTATAGATGAGTGTGGGAGAAAGTGATCCTGGGAGATGTGAATTCCAATATGGGAGACATTGTTGTGAAAGATGTAGTAGGAAAATTTGGAGATCTTGGAACCTTTATCATACATGATCATTACAGGAACATAAAACGACACCATATGAACATATAAGAACGATAAAGTAAGACACAAAGCGGTACGCTAGCATACAAAACAGCACAACAGTACAGTAACATTCAAAAACAGAATAGTAACACATAATACAATGCAGTAACACATATGAACAGCTAAGTAACACAAGAAAAATACAGTAACATACAAAACATACTTGTATAACATTTACAAGTGACAACAACAGCATTGTTCTGTCACAGGCGATGATATCAGCCTGATTCTACTATCGTGGCATCACAGAAGTTGACCATACATAAAGTTTTCTGACAAAAACAGGTTGCAATATGTAATACCAGTGCTCTGAGATCAGAGTATCTGAGACTTCTACATATACTGTAGCAGACAGGTGATAATCTATCACAGATAATAAGGGAGGGTCCAGTGAAGTTAGTTAGAAGTGACTCTCGTAGGTCAGTAACAGATTGTGTGTATAACCCTATCAACAGCAACAATTGCACCTGTTTTTTCATAAGACTAAGACAATGTCACTGTAGTATAGTGAACGTGTTCCATCATAAGACCAAGACAATATCACTGTAGTATAGTGAACGTGTTCTGCCAAAAGACCAAGGCTGTCACTGTAGCATAGTGAACAAGTTCTGTTGTGCGAGACAGGTATACAATACCGACAAGACACTTGTGCAACATCTTGTTAGATTTATTGTAGACGTTTCGCCATCCAGTGGCTTTATCAATACAGATTCTAGGGCATAAGTAGAAAACAGAAGAACTATATACAAAAGATGAGGTAATCAGTCCCTCAGCCTTGGAGATGGTATTTTGAGTACCGTGGTTGTATAGGTTCTGAGGCAGAGGAAAGGAGACTGGCGCTTATATAGGCGTCAGTGAACAGGGACGTGTAGCAGACGAGGGCATAGTTACTGGTAGGCGGGATTCCCCAGTGGAGGTAGGTCCTACCCAAATTGATGGGTTAGTTGCAGTAGCCGTGAAGAACGTCATGTAGATGTCCTCTGAACCAAGATTCCATGATGTTGCAGTGCCTGACAAGTTGTGCAAGACAGGTATATAGGTACATGTCTGCAATAAAGATAACCAGATGTTGCACAAGTGTCTTCACTTTCAACATGTTCTGTCATAAAACTAAGACAATGTCACTGTAGTTTAGTGAACATGTTCTATCATAAGACCAAGAAAATGTCACTGTAGTATAGTGAACGTGTTCTATCATAAGACCAATACAGTGTCACTGTAGTATAGTGAACGTGTTCTATCATAAGACCAAGAAAATGTCACTGTAGTATAGTGAACGTGTTCTATCATAAGACCAATACAGTGTCACTGTAGTATAGTGAACGTGTTCTATCATAAGACCAAGAAAATGTCACTGTAGTATAGTGAACGTGTTCTATCATAAGACCAAGACAGTGTCACTGTAGTATAGTGAACATGTTCTATCATAAGACCAAGACAGTGTCACTGTAGTATAGTGAACGTGTTGGTTTATGAGAGTCCGTGTCCTAGAGTGAAATATCTTTTAACATGTAGTGTGTAGTGGTGACAATTTTGTTTGTTGTGTAGTTGTGTTATGTTATATATTGTGACGTTGTCGGAGTTTTATTCTAGTGTGTCGTGCTGATAGCTTTGTGTAGTGTGTCGTGCTGATAGCTTTGTGTAGTGTGTCGTGCTGATAGCTTTGTTTAGTGTGTCGTACTGATAGCTTTGTTTAGTGTGTCGTACTGATAGCTTTGTTTAGTGTGTCGTGCTGATAGCTTTGTTTAGTGTGTCGTGCTGATAGCTTTGTGTAGTGTGTCGTGCTGATAGCTTTGTTTAGTGTGTCGTACTGATAGCTTTGTTTAGTGTGTCGTGCTGATAGCTTTGTTTAGTGTGTCGTGCTGATAGCTTTGTTTAGTGTGTCGTGCTGATAGCTTTGCTTAGTGTGTCGTGCTGATAGCTTTGTTTAGTGTGTCGTGCTGATAGCTTTGTGTAGTGCGTCGTACTGATAGCTTTGTTTAGTGTGTCGTACTGATAGCTTTGTGTAGTGTGTCGTGCTGATTGCTTTGTTTAGTGTGTCGTGCTGATAGCTTTGTGTAGTGCGTCGTACTGATAGCTTTGTGTAGTGCGTCGTACTGATAGCTTTGTTTAGTGTGTCGTGCTGATAGCTTTGTGTAGTGTGTCGTGCTGATAGCTTTGTTTAGTGTGTCGTGCTGATAGCTTTGTGTAGTGTGTCGTGCTGATAGCTTTGTGTAGTGTGTCGTGCTGATAGCTTTGTTTAGTGTGTCGTGCTGATAGCTTTGTGTAGTGCGTCGTACTGATAGCTTTGTGTAGTGCGTCGTACTGATAGCTTTGTTTAGTGTGTCGTGCTGATAGCTTTGTGTAGTGTGTCGTGCTGATAGCTTTGTTTAGTGCGTCGTACTGATAGCTTTGTGTAGTGCGTCGTACTGATAGCTTTGGTTAGTGTGTCGTGCTGATAGCTTTGTGTAGTGTGTCGTGCTGATAGCTTTGTGTAGTGTGTCGTGCTGATAGCTTTGTGTAGTGTGTCGTGCTGATAGCTTTGTGTAGTGTGTCGTGCTGATAGCTTTGTGTAGTGTGTCGTACTGATAGCTTTGTGTAGTGTGCCGTGCTGATAGCTTTGTTTAGTGCGTCGTACTGATAGCTTTGTGTAGTGTGTCGTGCTGATAGCTTTGTGTAGTGTGTCGTGCTGATAGCTTTGTTTAGTGTGTCGTGCTGATAGCTTTGTTTAGTGTGTCGTGCTGATAGCTTTGTGTAGTGTGTCGTGCTGATAGCTTTGTGTAGTGTGTCGTGCTGATAGCTTTGTGTAGTGTGTCGTGCTGATAGCTTTGTGTAGTGTGTCGTGCTGATAGCTTTGTTTAGTGTGTCGTGCTGATAGCTTTGTTTAGTGTGTCGTGCTGATAGCTTTGTCTAATGTGTCGTGCTGATAGTTTTGTTTAGTGTGTCGTGCTGATAGCTTTGTGTAGTGTGTGGTGCTGATAGCTTTGTTTAGTGTGTCGTGCTGATAGCTTTGTTTAGTGTGTCGTGCTGATAGCTTTGTTTAATGTGTCGTGCTGATAGTTTTGTTTAGTGTGTCGTGCTGATAGCTTTGTGTAGTGTGTCGTGCTGATAGCTTTGTTTAGTGTGTCGTGCTGATAGCTTTGTTTAATGTGTCGTGCTGATAGTTTTGTTTAGTGTGTCGTGCTGATAGCTTTGTGTAGTGTGTCGTGCTGATAGCTTTGTTTAGTGTGTCGTGCTGATAGCTTTGTTTAATGTGTCGTGCTGATTGTTTTGTTTAGTGTGTCGTGTTAATAGCTTTGTTTAGTGTGTCGTGCTGATAGCTTTGTTTAGTGTGTCGTGCTGATAGCTTTGTTTAGTGTGTCGTGCTGATAGCTTTGTTTAGTGTGTCGTGCTGATAGCTTTGTTTAGTGTGTCGTGCTGATAGTTTTGTTTAGTGTTTCGTGCTGATAGCTTTGTTTAGTTTGCCGTGCTGATAGCTTTGTTTAAAGTGTCGTTCTGATAGCTTTGTTTAGTGTGTCGTGTTAATAGCTTTGTTTAGTGTGTCGTGCTGATAGCTTTATTTAGTGTGTCGTGCTGATAGCTTTATTTAGTGTGTCGTGTTAATAGCTTTGTTTAGTGTGTCGTGTTAATAGCTTTGTTTAGTGTGTCGTGCTGATAGCTTTGTTTAGTGTGTCGTACTGACAGCTTTGTTTAGTGTGTCGTACTGATAGCTTTGTTTAGTGTGTCGTACTGATAGCTTTGTTTAGTGTGTCGTACTGATAGCTTTGTTTAGTGTGTCGTACTGATAGCTTTGTTTAGTGTGTCGTACTGATAGCTTTGTTTAGTGTGTCGTACTGATAGCTTTGTTTAGTGTGTCGTACTGATAGCTTTGTTTAGTGTGTCGTTCTGATAGCTTTGTTTAGTGTGTCGTGCTGATAGCTTTGTTTAGTGTGTCGTACTGATAGCTTTGTTTAGTGTGTCGTACTGATAGCTTTGTTTAGTGTGTCGTACTGATAGCTTTGTTTAGTGTGTCGTGCTGATAGCTTTGTTTAGTGTGTCGTACTGATAGTTTTGTTTAGTGTGTCGTGCTGATAGCTTTGTTCAGCGTGTAGTTGTAAAATTAATATTATACACTACTGATAATTACATGCTTAAGACATGTGGAACATTTCGGTTACTTTATTATGAACATTTTAGCCAACTAGTAGATTCATAAATCCAATAAAAAGAATGATTACTAGAGACGGTAGTAGACTGAAGGAATGGTTGAGAGTATCAGTCCCTGGCCACTGACAGGTGGTAGGTACTTCCGTGTTGATAAATCTTAAGCAGGTGTCCGAGGATGGAGAGTTATATGTAGTTCAGAGAAAGTGTCAAAAGTTCCGCCAACTAGTGCAAGTTTGTCAAAAAACGTTAGGGAAGTGTTAGTGTTGTAGAACAATGTTAGTGTTGTAGAACAATGTTAGTGTTGTAGAACAATGTTAGTGTTGTAGAACAATGTTAGTGTTGTAGAACAATGTTAGGTAAGTGTTAGTGTTGTAGAACAATGTTAGGGAAGTGTTAGTGTTGTAGAACAATGTTAGGTAAGTGTTAGTGTTGTAGAACAATGTTAGGGAAGTGTTAGTGTTGTAGAACAATGTTAGGGAAGTGTTATTGTTGTAGAACAATGTTAGGGAAGTGTTATTGTTGTAGAACAATGTTAGGTAAGTGTTAGTGTTGTAGAACAATGTTAGGGAAGTGTTAGTGTTGTAGAACAATGTTAGTGTTGTAGAACAATGTTAGGTAAGTGTTAGTGTTGTAGAACAATGTTAGTGTTGTAGAACAATGTTAGTGTTGTAGAACAATGTTAGTGTTGTAGAACAATGTTAGGGAAGTGTTAGTGTTGTAGAACAATGTTAGTGTTGCAGAACAATGTTAGTGTTGTAGAACAATGTTAGTGTTGTAGAACAATGTTAGGTAAGTGTTAGTGTTGTAGAACAATGTTAGGTAAGTGTTAGTGTTGTAGAACAATGTTTGGTAAGTGTTAGTGTTGTAGAACAATGTTAGGGAAGTGTTAGTGTTGTAGAACAATGTTAGGGAAGTGTTAGTGTTGTAGAACAATGTTAGGTAAGTGTTAGTGTTGTAGAACAATGTTAATGAAGTGTTAGTGTTGTAGAACAATGTTAGGTAAGTGTTAGTGTTGTAGAACAATGTTAGGTAAGTGTTAGTGTTGTAGAACAATGTTAGGGAAGTGTTAGTGTTAGTGAAATTATGCTAGCCAAAATTAGTGCTGAATAACTGATGGAACCGAATGTCTGATTGCCGGATATGTGATGGCGGACCTGTACATACATTCTTCATTAGCCATATGAATGCAAACATTGCTCCTGATATCAACCTCTTATTAAATGGCATAAACAATCCTAACAGTAATTTCCTTTACTAGTCAGGCCAAGACGCTTCTCAGTGTCAGTAATATAACAGTACACCTACCATCCGACTTACAACCTTGTTTTCTATGACAAATTTCTGGGAAATAAACAATTGTTTGTGTTGTACACAGTATTTATCCTAAACCTTACAGTATAAAATACAGTACTAAAAGCATAAAAAGTAAAGTAAAAAATGATGTACCAAAATAAAACAATAAAATAAAGTCATTACAAAACTGTGATGTTGATATTCAGTAGTAAGGTTCGACTTACGTCCATTTCAACTTACGACCGGTTTCTCGGAACCGAACTCGGTCATAAGTCGGATGGTACCTGTATTCAATTATAATGTCAGATCATTGAGTCAACACTTTGATGACCTTCTATCATTACTCAATTCTCTACATGCCAGTATGTCAGTCATTACTCTTACTGAAGCCTGGCTTAAACATGACGTTGCAAGCATATTTGCTATTCCTGGTTTAACAGCCATACACAACTGTAGGTCCGATCAACTAGGAGGTGGCACAGCTATCTACTACTCTGATGTACTTGAATGTATCAAATCTATCTGCTCCAAGGATGAATATGGTGAATATACATTTACTAAATTTGAATCTAAAAACTTAAAAAAAACCATAACAGTTGGAGCTATCTACAGATTACAGTGGACCCTCGAGTTTTGTGATTAATATGTTCCAGAGTCTACCGAAAGTTGGAGTTCACGAATGTCGAAACCATTTTCCCCATAAGAAATGATGTAAATCTAATTAATTCGTTCCAGACACTCAAAAGCATTAACAAAAAAAAAATTTTTTTATTAGATTAAATATAGATTTTCATACAGAAAAGAACATCTTCAAGGGGGGCTCCTTGGCATAGTGAAGAGGCTCTTCGTCTGAGGAATTAGACCTGTTGGTCTCCTTCCTCAGACCAAACCTAATTACCCCCCAATCCCCCCTTCCCTATCCCATCCTCTCCATCCTCCCTTTTTCCTTTCCTCCTCCTCCTCCCCATCCCACCCTTTTGCCCTTCCTCTTTTTGGCCTTTAGGATTTTTCCCACAAGCACACTAGTTCCTGGGTAGGGGAAAGAGTACCGGAGTCCATCCCATTCCGTTGAGGTTCTTGGCGGTCGTGTAGTTTGCCGTGGAATTTGGACCGCCTGGGGATGCCTCACTCCCTCTCCGGTCTCCCAGGGGGTGGCTTTGGGTGTCTTTTGGGCAACGGGTGTATCTCTGGAGGCTGCCTTTCGGATTCCAAGGGTGGTGGCCAAAGGAGATATGCTTTGTGATGGATATCCAGCCGCCCTCTCTTTTGTCCACCGAGGTAGCTCAGCAGATGTGAGGTTGTTATCCCGGATTGCTGGTTTATTGGCATGAAGGGTAGGGTATGGCACGGGTTCCATGCTGCATCTGCACTACTTGAGGTGCTGAGGTCCTCTTGGGTGTGAAGGGAGATTTCTGGCCCTTTCATTCCTCCCAGGAACTCTCCCTCCCCGGTCCCCCCTTTTTTTATTCTTTTTTTTATTTTTATTTTCTTTTCTTCTTTTTTTTCTTAAAAACAAAAAGAAAGAAATAACCTAACCATGGAGTTCCCAATCCATGACCCCTCTACCCCCGGGCCCCTTCTTGTTACCGCACCTCATTTTGACCTCGCCTCGTCTTTTGACCACTCTTCGGACACTCCTAAGGCCCCTGTACCTCTTGCTGGTGCTGTTTCGTCACCCGCTTCAGGTGCCGGGCTTTTGACTGACTCCTTTGATTTGCCTGACCTCTGCTCTCCTTTGACTATGCTTCCGGCCTCTCCCTCTATGGTGCGGCAATTTTCGAATCGCCAGCCCGTCCCACATCGGACCAACTCTGGTCCCACTTCTAAATGCCAACAACAATCTCCTGATGATGTTACTTCGTTACCTTCTTATTCTACTCGGAAAAGACCGACACGTCATGCACTCCCTCTCCACACTCAGTTTCAGACCACACAATGGACTAAATTCTTTACTTTAAAACCGACTTCTTCTACTGCCTATCTTTCTGACCATAGTATTGGCAAAGAGCTCCTACGCCATGTTGGTAGAGATACTTCCTTTCATGCTCTTAAGAGTGGTACGCACATCATCACAGTCCAGAATGCTACCCAAGCTCATGATCTTTCTCTTCTTTCACATATCAATACTATTCCTATCACTATCGAAAAACATCATTCCCTCAATTCTTGTAGTGGTACTGTCATTCTGCCCCATACAATAGTCCAACAGTATTTCCAGACATGTGGCAATGACATTCTCGAACAGCTGGAACTCCAAAATCTCCCAATTCTCAGATAGACACTTATGTTCTTCCTGCCCGCTGGCGGAGACGATACCCTTGCAATGTGGCTCGTTTAACTTTTGACAGCCGTGAACTCCCATCCTCTGTTTATGTAGCAGGACATCGGTTACAAGTTCGAAAGGTGATCCCTACACCGCAACAGTGTAGAAATTGCTGGCGATTTGGCCACCCAATGAAGTATTGCAGATTTATAGCTGAATGCCCAGTCTGTGGTGCCGATGACCATTCTAATATGTCTTGCAGTCAACCTCCCTCTTGCCTTAATTGTCATGAGGCTCACCCTTCGTACTCTCGCCGTTGCCAGGTCTACTTAAATGAGCGGGAAATTCGTTGCCTCAAAGAGGCAGAAGGTCTCCCTTATGCTATGGCAGTTTCTCATCTCCGCCTCCAAGGGAGACTACCCCGTGTTTCTTATTCTCGTGTTTCAAAACGTCCCCCCACTTCTGGGGTCCCATCTTCTGCAGCCTCCTCTGCAGTCCCATAGACACTCCTGTATCTAATTCTTTTGCTGTCCTGGGCTCAGACGTCCCTATTTCAACACCTCAGTCTGTTCTCACTTCTTCCTGTTCTCCCTCACAAACCCTAGTATCGACAAGACCTCGTACGACACCTCCTCCCAATCGTCTCTCTACTTCTCAGAAGTCCAAAAAATCTCCTTTAACCCCTCCCTCCCTTCATCCACCTCCACATTTTATCTTCCCGGTCTCTGTACCTGGGTCTTCCCCTTTCACTGGCTCTGTTACAAGTGCGGAGGTTCATCCTCCTCCTCGTACTGTGCCTTCCTCCCCTCTCCCCTCCCAATTTTCTTCCTCTTCTGCCACCTCCCAGGTTTCTACCTCTTCTGTCCCCTCCCACACTTCTCCAGTTCCCTCCACCCTTTTGCGCCCCCTACTTTGGGACAGTCCATTACAGTTCCAATCTTTACTCGAACTCCTCCTCCTTCCATCTCCAATACTGTCTCCCATACGATGTCTCTGAACTCCAAAACACTTGAAACAATCTCTGAATATATTGCAGAGACCAAACCATCAGTGGACACTGATCCATCCTCTGTTCCTTCTCTTTCCTCTTCTCCATCTGCGCAACAACTTTCTTCACAATGCACCGTTCCTTCGCTGCTTGAACGTTTTCCGCTGCCACCGCATGTGGACTTTTCTAACCCCTCTAGTCCGTAAGTACCCTTACCAGCGGATTTCTAGTATATCGTTGCCAATCATGGCCTATTTACAGTGGAATATACGCGGCCTCGGGTAATCGGGGTGTTGCTCTCCCAATTTTCCCCTGTTGGTGTTTGCTTACAAGAACCAAAATTACACTCTGCTGTTATCTATCCCATCTCAGGCTATAATTTATTGTATTCTTCGGATCCTTTTCCTGATAGGACCTTTAACGAAAGTGCCCTTCTTCTAAGCACTGATATTCCATACCATCAGCTATTTGTTCGTACTTCGCTGCATTACACATCAGCCCGTATCCACCTGCATAGGTGGTATACACTCTGTTCTTTGTATCTCTCTCCTTCTCGAGCATTATCTATTCCGGATATTGCCTTTCTTGTTTCGTTATTACCGCCACCACTTCTGTTACTTGGCGATTTTAATGCCCATCATTTCCTCTGGGGGGGGGCCTCAGTGTGATTCCCATGGCATTCAGCTAGAGGCTTTTCTTGCTTCCCACCCCCTCCATGTTTTAAATACAGGTGCTCACACCCATTTTGATCCTCGTACTCATACTCTCTCTTGCATCGATCTCTCAGTCTGCTCTTCCTCCGCCGCACTAGACTTCACCTGGTCTGTTCTCGCGGATTTACATGACAGCGATCATTTTCCAATCATTCTTACTTCCCCTTCATATTCACCACCTCTTCGTAACTCACGCTGGCAATTTGATCAGGCAAATTGGGACCTTTACTCACAACTAACTGTTTTTAGTGAGGTCCCTTCTTCGTCCTCCATTGATGAGCTTTTACACCTCTTCTCGTCCTCAGTTTTAACCACAGCTTCTCAATCTATACCCCAAACCTTGGGCAGTCATTCTCAGAAATGCGTGCCTTGGTGGTCTCCTGCTTGTGCTCGTGCAGTACGTTTGAAACGCGCTGCTTGGGGCAGGTACCGGTACAATAGAACCATTGAGAGACTTCTTGATTTTAAGCAGAAGCGTGCGATCGCTTGCCGTGTCATCCGTGACGCTAAACACACTTATTATTATTTTTTTTATTAACACACTGGCCGATTCCCACCAAGGCAGGGTGGCCCGAAAAAGAAAAACTTTCACCATCATTCACTTCATCACTGTCTTGCCAGAAGGGTGCTTTACACTAAAGTTTTTAAACTGCAACATTAACACCCCTCCTTCAGAGTGCAGGCACTGTACTTCCCATCTCCAGGACTCAAGTCCGGCCTGCCGGCTTCCCTGAATCCCTTCATAAATGTTACTTTGCTCACACTCCAACAGCACGTCAAGTATTAAAAGCCATTTGTCTCCATTCACTCCTATCAAACACGCTCACGCATGCCTGCTGGAAGTCCAAGCCCCTCGCACACAAAACCTCCTTTACCCCCTCCCTCCAACCTTTTCTAGGCCGACCCCTACCCCACCTTCCTTCCACTACAGACTGATACACTCTTGAAGTCATTCTGTTTCGCTCCATTCTCTCTACATGTCCGAACCACCTCAACAACCCTTCCTCAGGCCTCTGGACAACACACTTGCTGGCGAGATTATGTCTCCACCATCACCTCTGCTTCCTCTATGAGTGCAGTCTGGAAAAAAGTACGGAAACTGAGTGGTAAATATTCTCCTAACCCGGCTCCTGTTCTGCGGTTGCCAGTGTTGATATAGCAAACCCTCTAGATGTTGCCTTTGAAATTGGCAATCATCTGATCCGTATTTCTCTTGGGCTCCATCTCTGTCCCTCGTTTCTTTCCTCAAAATCTGCCAGAGAGTTAGAGCCCTTGGACTTTTCTTCTCTCAGAGAAGAACAGTATAATGTGCCTTCTACACTTCAGGAACTGGAGGCAACACTCTCAGCTTGCAGATCATCGACAGCTGGGCCCGACGACATTCATATTCGTATGTTACAGCATTTACATCAGTCAGCCCTTGCAGTCTTCTTACGCCTTTTCAATCTTATTTGGTCACAAAGAGTTCTTCCACAGCTGTGGAAATCTGCCATTGTTCTCCCTTTCCACAATCCGGGTACTACGGGACATGAAGCCTCCCACTATCGTCCCATCGCTCTTACCAGTGCAGTTTGCAAAGTGATGGAAAGTCTGGTAAATAAACGTTATATGTGATATTTAGAGACACACAACAGTCTCTCCACTCATCAATATGGCTTTCGTAAGGGCCGTTCTACCATAGACCCCTTACTATGTTTGGATACGTATGTTCGTAATGCCTTTGCGAATAACCACTCAGTTATTACCATATTTTTTGACCTTGAGAAGGCATATGACACAACTAGGAGGTGTAATATTTTGGCCCAAACCCACTCCTTAGGCCTCCGAGGCAATCTACCATCTTTCCTTAAGAACTTTTTAACTGACAGACATTTCCGTGTTCAAGTCAATAATGTGCTCTCCCCTGACTTTGTCCAAGCTGAAGGTGTCCGTCAGGGATGTGTTCTGAGCACAACACTTCTTCTCCTTGCTATAAATGATTTGATGTCTGTTCTTCCATACAATATTTGGTCATCACTCTGTGTAGATGACTTCACTATTGCTTGTGCAGGCGCTGACTGTCACCTCATTACAGTTTCTCTCCAGCATGCAGTCGACCGTGTTACCAATTGGGCCACCACACATGGGTTTAAATTTTCCAGTTCCAAACTCACCAAATTACTTTCACAAGACACTCTGTCATCTCTGATCATCCTTTGTACCTCTATGGCTCACGTATCCCTGAACGTGATACAGTCAGGTTTCTAGGCCTTCTCTTTGACCGTAGGTTATCCTGGAAACCCCACATTACCTCTCTAAAGGCAACTTGTCACAGCTGGCTGAACCTTCTTAAAATCCTTGCTCATCTTTCATGGGGAGCTGATCGTCGAACTCTCCTTCGCCTACATTCAGCCCTCATTTTATTGAAACTTGATTATGGTGACCAGATCTATTCAGCGGCCTCTCCTGCTACTCTCTCTAGCCTTAACCCCATCCATCACCAAGGATTACGTTTATGCCTTGATGCTTTTCGCTCTTCCCCTGTTGAGAGCCTCTATGCAAAAGTGAATGTTCCATCCTTGTCTGATCGCCGTGATGCCCATTGCCTTCGCTACTATGTGCGCTCTCACGATCTCCGCAATCCTTCCATTTATAGAATGGTCACTGATATTAGTAGACATTCTTTATTTGTTCGCCGCCCCTGTTTGCTCCATCCCTTCTCTCTTCGCCTACATTCTCTCGTGTCTTCCCTTCAGTTACCGCCTTTATATGTTCATGTAGCATCTCACTTTTCCCTACCCCCCTGGGAAGTTCCAGCTGTTCGGGTCTGTTCTTTCTCAGTCCCTTGCTCGAAAGCCCAACTGCCTATAGTGGCTTCTCGCTCTCTTTTTCTTGACCACTTCCACTCTCATTCTCATGCCATCGCCGTGTACACAGATGACTCTAAATCTTCTGACAGCGTCGGATTCGCAGCAGTGTTTCCGGACAGTGTTGTGCGAGGGCATTTACTATCTTCGGCTAGCATTTTTACTGCTGAATTGTATGTCATTCTTGCAACACTTATTCGTATTGCATCTATGCCTTTATCATCATTTGTGGTTGTCTCAGGCTCCCTTAGTGCGCTACAGGCTATACGGAAATTTGATACACCTCACCCCCCACTTCTCCGTATCCAACATTGGCTACGCCACATCTCTACCAAGCATAAAGATATTGTTTTTAGTTGGGTCCCTGGTCATGTTGATGTACAGGGCAATGAACAGGCAGACACTGCTGTGCTTTCAGCAGTACATGACCTACCAATTTCATATAGAGGTGTTCCATTTCCGGACTATTTTGCTGTAATAGCTACCCACCTTCACACCCGTTGGCAACAACGTTGGTCTGCTCTGCTCAATAACAAACTTTGTTCTATTAAACCGAGTATAGGTTACTGGCCGTCTTCTTGTCACCAGTGTCGAGGTTGAGAGACTACTCTCTCCCGCCTTCGCATTGGCCATACTCGTCTTACTCATGGATATCTCATGAAGAGGCGCCCTGCTCCTCTCTGTGAGAATTGTCAGGTTCCAGTATTGGTCAGCCATATTCTGTTAGACTGCCCACTCTATCAGCGAGCACACAGAATTTACCTCCAACGTCGTCTTCGCTCCGCTGCTCTCTCTTTACCTTCCCTCCTTGCTGATGGACCCACCTTTCATCCGGACTCTCTCATTGACTTTTTGACAACAACTGACTTAATCCACAAACTCTGATGATGATACCTTCAGCCCTTTCTACCTCAGTCTCTTGCTACCCTCTACCCCCACACTATCCCCTGCCCTGCTGTTTTCTGTAACCTACTAATCATCCCTTTCCCCTTCTGCCGCCCGATAGCCTCGCTTCCTTCCTTACCCTGAAGCGCTGTATAGCCCTTGTGGCTTAGAGCTTCTTTTTGATTATAATAATAATAATAATAATAATAATAATAATAATAATAATTATCTACTTTGGTGGGAAATGTCCAATGTGTTAATAAAAAAAATACATGCACGCTCATTTTTTATACACATTTTTCCTTTTCATAAACTCGTGTGCCTTTATTTATACATCATGTACACATGCACATGTATTTGTATTATATGCACATTCACATGTGTTTCTATATGTGCCATTCACACTTTCATATGTGTTTGTTTATATGTTGTGTATATATATTTCTTTGTGTACTTATCTCTTCATTCTTCTAAACATGACTTTCTTTTCTTTTCAGATAGTGACGGTGGTACCAAATACCTTTTGTGTCACCTTAAATAATTTTCTTTTGAAACTTCAACCTTTTGGAATAGAAAAACTTTACACAGTTAATTTACAGTTTGATTGCCCATCTATTGTGGTTACTATATGTAAAAATTCTCCATTAATTAAGTGGATTTATCTGAGAATGGAATTTGTTAAAGGGGATATTTTAAGGGAAATTGGACATGCTGCTCCTAGCATTGAAACAGTTATTGTTGCTGTCAGAAAAGATGAAATATTTGAGGAAATATCATCTACTGTTGAAATTGTGATTGATGGTGGGGAGGGTCTGGAAGATAGTTTATACACAGGCTTTTTTGATGGCCTAGACAAAGATGCTGTCAATCTTAAAATTCAGAATGGGGAAGGTTTTAAAATGACTTTCCCAAAATTAAAGTATGTAGATGTAGGAATTCATAGAGATGTACGGGACTTTTTGCATCACCTCTTATACATATACCCGGATATAAGAAGCATCATGTGTGATTCAGAAGACTGGGTTCTGAGCAAGTATTCTCTCAATTTTCCATTTGCATCACCTTCATATCTGGGTGCTGGTCCAAAGTCCTTACAAGAGAAAGTAGTCGAGTATAATCTTCGTGAAATGAGCTTTACGTCATTTTGCCTCTGTTCAAAATTACACGATAATACTAGATTCAAAAAGTTAGAGCACATTAGTTTACATTTGTTGAGAGGCCCATGGAAAATTAAACATACCAGTGAAAATGCAGAACTTCTTTCTCGAATTAGTTGCCAATATTTGACTATTTTTGTTGATGTTTACATGAGTAATGATGATTTATTAGGTTTATACACACCATCGCTGCAGAGAGTTGGATCATCTCTGAAAATATTACAGTTTCATCTTACTAATGAGGTGAATGTCAAGGTTTTATGTCAGCTCATCAATATGTGCCAGTCCTTAGAGGAGCTGGCACTTGTAACATCCTGTGAGAGATGTGAGGTTGAAGGTGAGGCCACTGACAGGATAGACCTTTGCCAGTTAACAAGGTTGAAATGTCTTAGTATCTCCAGTCACTACAATGTCACTGATACTCTGTACTTGTTGTCACACAAACTTATCTGTTCTTCAACAAATCTAACAACTTTGGAGCTTGAGCTTGGTGGGCGAATTGTAACAGAATGGCTGATGGAGATTGTCACAAGTGGGGCTCTGGCAGGACTGAAAATCTTTCATTTAAATTTGCCTGGTTACAGTTTTGATAAGTTGATAATAAGTAACTTTTTCATTCCTTTGATAAGTGCTTTACCTCATCTTTCATGCTTGATGCTGGGCAATGTTTGTTACTGCATTATCCAGGCATTAAGGGAAAGATACAGATGGTCAAAGTTGACAATCATTTCTAGGACTTCATCATATGTGGCATTCAGAAGTCTCACTTGCCGGTGCTGTTAGATACAGCTCACTTTACAGGGCATGTGTGCATTATCCTCAGTTATAAACATTAATTGTTTCTCAGCTAGAGTAAATGTTTTAATATAAATTAGTCAGTGAAACAAACTGAAACATCATTAAAGTTCAATCTCCAATTTGTGGATTACTTGTGAAGAATGCAATGTATACAGCTTGTGTCTGTGTTGAAATTGTGAATTAGGGCTGTGTTTTCCTAAGAAACTATATTAAATTTAATTGTAGGAGATGCCTAGCATCAGCCAGTAGGCTTACTGCAGAGTTTCTCACTCCTAGTATGAATTGCCTGGCATAGGGTAGCAGGCCAACTGCAGGGCTTGCCTAACATGGGCCAGTAGGTCATCTGCAGTACGTACTCCTCTAATCTTATGTCTGGTGATATTTCTGAGGAAAGATTGTCGGGCTGGTTCATTATGTACACTATACCCTGTGTAATAATTGAAATTGAAAGAACACATTGACTGATTTATAATAGCATTCCTTTTACTTCGTATATTTTCATCTTTGCAAGATAGTAGGTTGGTAGACAGCAACCACCCAGGAAGGTACTACCGTCCTGCCAAGCCAGCGTAAAATGGAAGCCTGAAATTGTTTTACATGATGGTAGGATTGCTAGTGTCTTTTTTGTCTCATAAACATGCGAGGCTTCAGGTACGTTTTGCTACTTCTACTTCTACTTAAGTCATACTATACGTACATGCATGTACAAACATATATACACACACCCCTCTGGGTTTTCTTCTGTTTTTCTTACTAGTTCTTGTCTATGTTTATTTTCTCTTATCTCCATGGGAAAGTGGAACAGAATTCTTCCTCCATAAGCCAAGCATGTTATAAAAGGTGACTAAAATGCTGGGAGCAACAGGCTAGTAACCCCTTCACCTGTATATATTACTAAAGTTGAAAAGAGAAACTAATTTTTCTTTTTGCGTCACCCTGCCTCGGTGGGATACTGCCGGTTTGTTGAAAGAAGAAGATTTTCATCATTGTTAAAATTGTTAGGTGTAGTTGGTTCCCCATAAACAACATTAATGCTGTACTGAAAATAGTTATAGGTTAATTGTTCAGAACTTAAAACCTATTTTTCCATAGAGCTGTTCTAAACGGACATACATTCCAGAGCCATAACATTCCATATCTAATTTCATTAATCATTTTATTTAGAATATTTACCCAGTATTTATATATATATATATATATATATATATATATATATATATATATATATATATATATATATATATATATAGATATATATATATATATATATATATATATATATATATATATATATTACAGACACTGATAAACATATACATTGTGAGCAGCCTCAGCTGTTTTATATCAGTGTTGTAACAACAGTGGTATATAACACCCAGAACTCACCACGTGGAGGTGGCTGCTCGGCGAGTTCCTATTTTTTTTTTTTTTTTTTTTTTTTTTTTGTGTGTGTGTGTGTGTGTAACCTATGTACATTACCCATGCCTCATAGTTTACATTTCTCCCCCAAACTGTTCAGTTTTTCTTACCGTGACAGGATTTTTTCTGGCGGGCTCGGGTGTCTTCTTCTTCAGTCCACTCACGTTTCCTTCTGCGTTTTTTAGCTCTAATCAAATCAATCAAGTCTTCTACTCCAGGACGCTGCTCTGGGCTCTCCCGTAGACAGTCTGTAATCCATTTTTGCATGCGTTTAGGGAGGGTCATTCTCAAGAACTTTCTTTGTTCCTGGAAGAGGATGGCGATGCTGTAAGCATCAGAGGTGGGTGTGGCAGGCTTGCTGTCTCGCACCTCTGGTGCCACCCAGTCAAGGTATATTTTTTTATTTTCGCTGAGAGGGTATTTATGGAGAATGCAGTTTCTCTCGGTAAAATTTCCGAAATCAATTAATGTTGTTTTAAGTCCTTGTTCGGTATCTTTAATACAGATATTATCATTTTTGATATCATTGTGAGACATTCCATAAGAGCCCAGTTGCTAGACGGTGTGACATAGACCTTCAACAATGTCTAGTATGTTGTCTTGGTTGAGTAGTTTTCGTTTGCTATACTCATAAAGAGAAAAACCGTCGTACTTTGTAAGGAGTAATCGATTCAGGATTTCCACTCCTACAAGAGACTGCGTTCCTTTTACATCCTTAACCCGTACCAGACTTTTCAGTTCCTTCAAAAGGGCGTCATATGGGTCTCTACCTATGAACTTTTTGATGACAAAATCATGACTGGGGCTCCGAACTCGCCAGCACCGGCCAGCAGCACCTTCTCCAAGGAGTGTGGTTTTACCTTAGTTCTGAAATGACTTTACTTCATCTACAGTCAGGATATCCGTCCCACTCTCTCGGCAAAGCTCTGTAATAACCTCCTCCACGCAGCGCTCAGTATTTTTTGCCATTGTTTTGTAAGACCAGAAGAACTGATCGAAGTCTTGCAACACAAATCCAATATATTGATACTGTTTTTCACAGTGGTAATATTTGTATTATAGTTATACTGTGTGTATTATAGTTAGGCTAGAAGTACAGTGCTAATGTTAGTATTATAGTTATATTGTGAGTATTATAGTTAAGTTAGAATTAAAGTGATGTGAGTATTATAGTGAGGTGAATATTATAGTGAAGTTGAGTGTATAATAGTGATGATTTTAGTGTCATAGTGATGTGAATATCATATTGATATGAGTATGTAATAGTGATGATGTGAGTATGATAGTGATGTTTTGTATATCTCAGTGGAGTTGTGTATATCATTGTGGTGATGTGTATGATAGTGATGCTGTGTGTATGAGTCATCTTGTGTGTATGATAGGGGTGTTAGGTGTATGATACTGATGAAGTGTGAATTATAAAGGTGCTGTATTATAGAGGTGGTACATGTTTGATAGAGGAGCTGTAGGTATGATAGTGATGCTGTGTACATCATAGTGATGCTGTATGTATTATATTGGTGCTATGTATACTATTGTGGTGTATGTATTAGAGTTATGCTGAATATATTATAGTGGTGCTGTGAGTATTATATTGATGCTGAGTGCATGATAGGGATGATGTATGTATGATAATGGTGCTGTGTGTATCATATTAATGCAGTGTGTATCATAGTGATATTGTTTGTATTATAGTGTAACACAGTGTGACATGTGTAGTGTAGTGTAGTACAGAGTGACGTGTGTAGTGTAGTACAGAGTGACGTGTAGTGTAGTGCAGTGTGACATGTGTAGTGTAGTACAGAGTGACGTTTGTAGTGTAGTACAGAGTGATGTGTAGTGTAGTACAGAGTGACGTTTGTAGTGTGGTACAGAGCGACGTTTGTAGTGTAGTACAGAGTGACGTGTGTAGTGTAGTACAGAGTGATGTGTAGTGTAGTACAGAGTGACGTGTGTAGTGTAGTACCGAGTGACGTGTAGTGTAGTGCAGTGTGACTTGTGTAGTGTAGTACAGAGTGACGTGTAGTGTAGTGCAGTGTGACATGTGTAGTGTAGTACAGAGTGACGTTTGTAGTGTAGTACAGAGCGACGTTTGTAGTGTAGTACAGAGTGACGTTTGTAGTGTAGTACAGAGCGACGTTTGTAGTGTAGTACAGAGTGACTTGTGTAGTGCAGTACAGAGTGACGTTTGTAGTGTAGTACAGAGCGACGTTTGTAGTGTAGTACAGAGTGACGTGTGTAGTGTAGTACAGAGTGACGTGTAGTGTAGTACAGAGTGTAGTGTAGTACAGAGTAATGTGTAGTGTAGTACAGAGTGACGTGTGTAGTGTAGTACCGAGTGACGTGTAGTGTAGTGCAGTGTGACTTGTGTAGTGTAGTACAGAGTGACATGTAGTGCAGTGCAATGTGACGTGTAGTGTAGTAGATTGACGTACAGTGTAGAACAATGTAACGTGTGTAGTGTAATATAGTGTGACATGTGAAGTGTAGTATAGTGTGACATTTAGTGTTGAATAGTGTGATGTGTGTAGTTTAGTATAGTGTGATGTGTGTAGTGTAGTATAGTGTGATGTGTGTAGTGTAGTATAGTGTGATGTGCATAGTGTAGTGACATGAATATTGCAGTGACATTTGTAATGCAAGGTGTGTAGTGTAGTAATGTGTGTAGTGTGTAGTGTAGTGACATGCCTAGTGTAATGATGTGTGTAGTGTAGTGATGTGTGTATTGTAGTGACATATACATTGTAGTGATATATGTAGTGTAGTTATGTATAAAATGCAGTGATGTGTATTGTAGAGACATGTGTACTGTAGTGACGTGTGTTGGGTAGTGATATATATAGTGTAGTTATGTATACAGTGTAGTGACATGTGCAGTGTAGTGACATGTGTACAGTAGTGATGTGAGTTGTGTAGTGATGTATGTAGTGTAGTTATGTACATAGTGTAGCTGTGTGTGTACTGTAGTGACATGTGTTGTGCAGTGACTTGTATACTGGAGTGATGTGTGTATTGTATTGACATGTGTAGTGATGTGTGTATGTGGTGACATATGTAGTGTAGTGATGTGTGTAGTGTAGTGACATGTGTACTGTAGTGATGTGTGTTGCGTAGTGATGTTTGTACTGTAGTTATGTATATCGTGTAGTAATGTGTGCAGTGTAGCGACATGTGTACTATAGTGATGTGTGTTGTGTAGTGATGTATGTAGTGTAGTTATATATATAGTGAAGTGATGTATGTACGGTAGTGACAAGTATTGTGTAATGACTTGTATAATGTAGTGATGTGTGTATTGTATTGGCATGTGTTGTGTAGTGATGTGTGTACTGTAGTGACGTATATAGTGATATGTGTAGTGTAGTGATGTGTGTAGTGTAGCAATGTCTGTAGTGTACTGGAATATGTAGTGACTTGTGTAGAGACGTGTGTAATGTAGTAATGTGTGTGTTCTGTAGTGACGTGTGTAGTGTAGTGATGTATGTAGTGTAGTTATGTATATAGTGTAGTGACATGTGTATTATAGAGACGTGTGTACTGTGGTGACATGTGTTGTGCAGTGAGGTATGTAATGTAGTTACATCTATAATGTAGTGATATGTGTAATGTAGTGACGTGTGTTGTATAGTGATGTGTGTAGTGTAGTGATATGTTGTACAGTTAGGTATGTAGTGTAGTTACGTATATAGTGCAGTGATGTGTGTAGTGCAGTGATGTGTGTAGTGCAGTGACGTGTGTACTGTAGTGACATGTTTTGTGTAGTGATGTATGTAGTGCAGTAACGTGTGTAGTGTTGTGACGTGTAGTGTAGTGATGTGTGTAATGACGTGTGTAGAAGCGTGTGTTGTAACGCTTGTAGTGTTATGTCATGTGTAGTGTAGTGACATGTGTAGTGATGTGTGTAGAAACACGTGTTGTAACGTGTAAAGTTTAGTTATGTGTGTACTGTAGTGTTATTTATGTTGCACAGTTATATGTGTATTGTTGTAACATGTATAATGTAGTGATGTGAATTAGGTATTGACGAGTGTTTTTTGTTAGGTGTGTAGTGTAATGATGAGTGTAGTGTAGGGACATTTGTGGTGTAGTAATATTTGTGGTGTAGTGACGTGTGTTGTGTAGTGACGTGTATACTGTAGTGACGTGTGTAGTGCTGTAATGTGTGTAATGACGTGTGTAGTGCAGTGATGTGTGTAGTGTTGTGATGTGTGTAGTGAAGTGACTTATTCAATGTAGTGACACGTTTATTGACGTGTTTATTGTAGTGACATTTATATTGATGTGTTTATTGTAGTGACATGTGTAGTGTAGTGACGTTTGTTGTGTAGTGACATCCATAGTATGTGTGTAGTGTAGTAACGCGAGTAGTGTAGTGACGTTTGTTGTGTAGTGACGTGTGTAATATGTGTGTAGTGTAGTGATGTGTGTAGTGTAGTGATGTGTGTAGTGTAGTGATGTATGTAGTGTAGTGACATGTGTAGAACCTAAGACTAGAAAATACGCTGGTCTTCATATTCACTTACAACGATGACCTGGTATGAAATATAACTGTATCAAAGAAAATACACTCGGGTCACAAAATAATAGAAGTACAAACATGCATGTGCTGGGCTCCTTATCAGCAAAATATAATAAGTTATAAGGGTGCCTGCACAGAGTTAAATTTCAGTAACAAAAACATACTGTGGGAACAAGTCAATCATGTCCTAAATGAAACAAGTTGGGAAGGTAGACTAGAAAAAAAATAACTGTTGCACATGAGGTTTACTAAGGGCACATACATCCCAATACAGTAAACTGGAAAGAAACAAACGCTTCCTATACAGGCAAATGCGATGAATCACAGAGCGGCTGAGAGGGGCCAATGTATCTGAAATATGTAAGAAGGCATTGGTCAGAGAAATAGCAAATATCGAATGCTTAACGACTCTTACGGGAGACAAGAATCTCAGGAAGAACT